>NW_026889170.1:0-12218 GCF_032173495.1 Musca vetustissima
CATGTGTTTATCTCGTTTATTTTTGCCTGTTACAAACATATGCACAAAGACATAATACCCTCTCTGTACCACAGTGTGGTGAAGGGTATAAAAATAAAAAAGATCTTCACCGATTGCCTTTATCCTAATTCATATCGTATCGTTGAGTTATCGTGCCCGCCATTCGCAAAACCAATGCTTGGAGAAAAACGTGTTTAAAGTTTGAGAAACCCTTCAGCCGTCACTTGATACTGACACAATAAATCGGCTATATCTTCAATAGTTTTTGAGATTTTCACTTGAACTTTTGTAGGGACATTCTAGAATTAGAGTAGATTTGAATTAAATCAAGAAATTGTTTGACCCCGAGAATGGGGGTCCCCTTAAGTGTGGTCAAACCTAAAGACATAAGAAACTCTTTTACAATATTTCCAATTGAGCTAGGATAGTGCGTCTGTCAAGCTTGCTGGTTAATAGGCGTAATTTCGCTCGAATAGTACTAGGATTTGTGCCAAATTTTACACATCATGATATTTCTGAATTTCCGTAGATTTAAAAATAGGATCTATAGTTCTCTGCCCATGTCAATTAATCTCAATATTTTTGTCAAATCAACATTTATATAAATCTACAACTTATATAAATCTAATGTAGATAATATTGAGTTATTACCAATATGGACCATAAAAATGTCAATATGAAACCAGTAAGGGAAGTTCCAAAATTCGGACTGGGCCGAAAATATGATACCCTTCATCACTTTAGGTACATAGCAGATATGATATATGTGATCTACATAGATATTTGAATTAATTAAAAAACTATACACATACCATTCTGTATGCAATGAAAAATTGCATGTCTAACGGGCAGACCCGGATTTTTGGTGTACCATTTGTATGAAATCGAAATGGACCTAATTAAGCAACCGTTGCATACATCATTTGATTATTGCAACTTTAATATACATCACTCTAAAATCAATTTAATATCCTCCGCCAAATTTCGTGTAAATCTGACAAACATAGCCTCTTCGGTGCATCATTTATATAAAAGCGTACGAATATATATAATCGATATCAAAATCTGAACCGCATTCGCTATGCAAAATTTTGTCCCCATCGGACAAATATTGACAGTTTGGTGCACTACTTACAAAAATCGGTCGAATCTATATATGGGAGCCATATCTGAATCGATTTTAACAAAATTTCGCATACATCCACTTGGACCTTATTCAGTACGCTGTGCATAATCTTGTCTCAATCGGACAAATATTAGGAGTTTGGTGCAGCATTTACATAAAATCGAACAAAACTATATAGAGTAACTTCGGGTAATGTGGACCATGCGTCTAATGTGGACCACCCCCATATCTAAGGAAATGCTTGAAATATGTCAATGCCGCCTTGATATATGTTTTCCTAATTAGTAAAAACAAACGTCTAACACGCAAAAAAAAAATTAAAAAAAAAATGCAAAGTCGGGTAATGTGGACCACTATAAACAAACGCAACATTTTCATGGGGACAAGTTTCAAACATGACCCCGTATTAAAAACATTTCTATGAGGAGGTATTCTATCCTCTGAAAACTCGATATGAGAAATTACAGCTGCTTCGGTTGGATATTGAAGCTAAGACCTTCAAAATACCGCAAATGGGGCGATACCCTTAAATGTGGGCTATACCGAAAAACATATGGGTTCATACCCATATATTTTTGCATTCATTGTTACCCAAGATTGCAATAAATTGCAATTTATCACAACCTACCTTTTACCTTACTGGTCCACATTTATTCGCAGTTCAGAGTTTTTTGAGATATACGGGCATGTTCTGGCATTCACTTTAAGGGCAGAAGTGTATCGAACACACGCCGATGTGTTCTGTAACACACTTTACACCCATTTGAGGTGTATTCTTTACACTTACATTTTTATAGTGAGAGTTCTATATAAAAGATAATCTTTTTTGAAGTAAAAAGGGCACATGATGATAGAATAATATGTTTTTATTGCGTATAATTTGTTTAAAATCACAAAATTAAGATAAAACGTCCTTAAAAACAAATTTTAAATAGATACTAAGGTTTGTGTTCCATTTTCTTCAACTGTATTGCTCGCTTGACACAAACAGCTGATTTTAAGTAAGGCCAAAGAAGACAGGGTTACCATATGATCCTCTTAAATCAATCAACAAATTAATGATATTAAAGATTATTAAGAAATAATAGCAAAATTATCGTTAGAACTAACGAAATTAGTAAAAAATTAGAGAAACCATGGTAAAAACGAATACTGTTTATAATGTATGGCAACACTATTTCTGCAAAGTACCATGTTGGCGTTTATTTTTGTCGCAGTTGAAAATTTCAATTCACGTGAGAACCAGAACAGGAGGTAACTTCTGAGGTGAAGTGTATGTGTGAAGTGAAAACAACACACCGTGAATTCCAGAACATACCCGATAATGTAATAACATTTTTATAGACAAATATATATAATGTTTGACTTGGAATATATTTAGACGACAAATCTACCATGTCGTAAAAACAATTTGTTTTCATTTTTTACCGTTGGTAAGCCCACAATATCAAAAACAGAAAATGGTGGTCCATATTACCCGAAGTTACACTATGGGAGCTATATCTAAATAGAACAGATTTCAACAAAACTTCGCATATATCAGTCTGGATCTAATTCAGTACTCTGTGGAAAATTTTGTCTCAATCGGATCGATATTGGCAGTATGGTGCTCCATTTACATAAAATCGGGCGAAACTATATATGGGAGCTATATCTAAATCTGAACCGATTTCAACAAAACATGGCATACATCAATCTAGCCCGAATTCAGTACTCTGTGCAAACTTTTGTCTCAATCGGACCAACATTCACATAACAGTTTGGTGCAACATTCACATAAAATCGGATGAAAATATATATATATGGAAGTTATATCTAAATCTGAATCAACTGGACAAAAATTGGGAGTTTAGTGCACCATTTACATAAAATCGAACGATATTGAAATCTGATCCAAGTTTGAAGAAACTTAACACATGCTATTACATACTCAAGTTTGTACTCTATGCCAAATTTCGTCTCAATCGGACATCATTCACAACAGAATGAATATGTAGGAATGTGTATTTGTGTGGTATAAGCCCGCAAAATTATGCTCAATCGGACAAATATTGGGAGTTTGGTGTATCATTCACAAAAAATCGGACGAAACTATATATGGGAGCTATATATATGAATCTGAACTGATTTAAAAGAAAAACAAAACTTCGCAGACATCTGTCTGGACCTAAATCAGTACTCTGTGCAAAATTTTGTCCCAATCGGACAAATATTGGGAGTACTTTGTTCACAAATCATGGACGGACTCATAAAGTGATTTTAAGTATATAGTCAAAAGTAACCATGGGCCTATCTCGATTCCTTTTGCCTGTTACACACATATACACAAAGACATAATACCCTGTACCACAGTGTAGTGAAGTGTATAATAAATTAAATGGGCATTATTCTATACAGAAAACATAATTTTAGAAAAATATTGTAAGGTCCAAAACATTTATGAAGGGTCCTCTCTTCATAGGATCATATGTTTTTGTTCTAAGCTGATACGGGTCAACATACCTATTTGACAGAGTCCATTCTATTGCGCCTAACATTTCTTTATATTTTGCCATTTTGTCTTTAAAAATACCGTTATAAATCGAGTTTGCCGCATACGAGGAAAAATATACTGGACTTCTGTTTAGAAGTCGACTCGTTCTTTTATGCTAATATTTAGAATATTTTTTCAAATATTTATTTGTTTATGACTATTTTTTGTTTTTATTATTTTGTCCGTGTGAAATTAAATATACAATCAAATTGATGTGCTTATTATAAAAATCCGACTTTCTATTCCAAAAAAAATTCGTTCAAACGCATTGAGTCACTTCGTTCAGGCGGACGAACTGACTCAAAAAGAGATCCTATGCACATTCTGAAAAGTAATCATGGATATGTCTCATTTCATTTTGCCTGATACAAGTATATGCACAAATACATAATACCCTCTATCACAATGTGATGAAGGCTATAGAGAGTAAAAAATGTATGACCCTGCCGAAAATTAAGGACATTTTTACATATTGAAAATTAATTTAGCATAAATTGTTGTTATCATAGTTAAAACCACATGCTGAATTGCAGGGTATTAGAATTTTTAGAAATTCACATTTCTAAAAATTCAGATAACACACACACTTAAGCAGGAATAATTACCAATATTCGTGTAAGTTTCAGGATTTAATTTTCAGTCGTTTCGATATATTACAAAAATGGTTGTGGGTAAAAAACACACACACACGCACCCATAAAACTCCGTAATACCAAAACATGCCAAACAATTTTATGCAATTCGTTAAAATTCAAACACTGATATTTTCCAACTTTCATTTCAACATCATCATGCAATAATGACAATATTTTTTCTCACTTATAATTGGCACAAAATTATACCTAAATGCTAAGTATCATTAGCTTCATCTCTAAAGATAACCCTAACCATTTTCATCCTCTTACTTTTACAAAATTTCTGCTTTTCTCATTCTCCCCTATTTCGATACGCATTTAAATGTGTCTGGGCTCCGGGATCATAACTCAAGATTAAAGAATTTGAAACGTTTAAAAATAGCATTTGGCTATGGATAGGGCCAAGTGGTGGTGGTTGATAGACAATTTAAATAAACTAAGGTAACAGTTTATTTAAAGATATTTTCAAAAAAAAAAATCAACAACAAGGTTCGAAAGGCCAACAAAAATAGCACAAAGCCAAGTATCACAATGAAAGTCATCACTCAATACAGACAACGAAATATTAAAATGAAATTAAAAACTACACAACCTCTGTGGATGGGGAGAGGAGACAATATAGAAAATTACAATGGCACACAAAGGTATTGAAGAATCGAAGAACAAAAATACCAACAGCGTCATCGGTTATGAAATGTCAAAATATTAAAGACTTAATCTCCAACCCCTAGTTTTTCGTTTTGTTTGAAAAATGAAAACAATTGGATAGGGTGATACACATGATGGCAGAGAAGACAATCATCATAACAATATGAAAGTCTTTGATATGGCCGACAACAAAGGAATTGTAAAAAATGAAAAAAAAGCGAAAACAAATACAAATATGAAACGAGGAACATAAAAATTAGGGTATGGAATCTCCTGAGAGTAACTGTTTTTAGATATCAACGTTCATTTCTCACATTCATTTTTTATGGTTCGATAATCTCTTTGGATATGCCTCTAGGGTATGAGATTATATTTAGCATTCAAATTCTAGTAGATGTGCAAATAATACCAGTAAATAATATATTTCATGGGAATCCTTTCGCTTTCAAAAACAATAATCCAATATGATTGACGCTGGATGTAAAGGCGTTAGGTGAAAGAAGTTTTTTCCCAACGCTAATAAATTTACATATTTCATTTTTTTCTAGTCCGAACCATTATTATATATGGGAGTTGCTTAGGAAAGCCCTTGCATAGTAAATATATTTACAATCTAGAAGGATAAATTCGGCCAATTAGATCAAGTTTTTGAGTTATGATAATAATGGCACTTCGTAATGATAAAACATAATCGCTTAGATTGGAACATGCCTAGAACGATTAAAATTCCTAGACCTAGCTAGAGCTTTATATGGGGTCGATATTTACACTCAAAATATCAAATTACAAATATGAATTACAAAATATCAAGTTACAGAATAACTCCCCTAGTGTCGGAGAGGAGCGGGAAGAACCAGAATGAGTGGACTGATAAATCCCATCTTCGGATGGCTTATTAAAAATATTATGATTGGCAATGTTTGGTTGAAATGTGGATATAGTGTCCGCTTCATATGAGATTTACAAATTTGCAAAATATTGACCCCATGTAGGCGAGGTACTTGAAGGAGTGGAGCGAAATTTCCCATTTTTTTAATTTTATTTAACTTTTAAATAAATATTACAATGCACACATTTTGGATGAAATCGGTAGCTAACTTCGAGCGTACCACGCAGACAGACGGACGGACGAACATTTGTAAATCGACTCCAAATTGTCTTTAGCGAATTTGGTTCAAATAACATGAGATATATGTTTGCAGCAGCAATGTGTATATATTCACATTGGCCATAATATCGATGAATCATAAATCTATGTTATGAGCCCGGAACAAACTAGCAATCGACTGAACGGATAGGAGAAAAACTCTGAAGCAAATGGCTGCCTATATAGACAACTAGATGAGTTCGGCAACGTAGGACAATACACCACAATAGGTTTGTCAAATGACATGAGATGACAATTCGAGTTCTCACAAATCGTCAAACCAGCGGCCATTTCACCGACAGTACAGCTCTGACTTTTATTTCACTCACACACATAAAACGAGTTAGGTAAGATTAAAAGTCACCCGGGAGGGGACAATCTTCTCCATGGAATAAGCATTACTGTCTTCATAGAGATCGGTCAATATTTACTCGGATGTGGGAGTTATTCTAAAATAATTACAGTTGTATACGTATTTTGATTTGGTTAGTATTACCATTACCACACTAGATGGCAAACATGTCTCAGGGATAGGTATACAATTTTACCTGAGATTCCGGTAATGATAGGTATCGTCCCTATAAATTTCGGTGATGATCATATGATATTTAGGGTATTGAAGGGACCAAAAACTGTTGTAAGCCGATCATCAGAAATTTTACACGAGGAAAGGATCTGGCCAATTATTTATTTAGGCTCAAATGACTGGTGTATGTA
The DNA here is from genome assembly GCF_032173495.1 of Musca vetustissima. Taxonomy (NCBI): domain Eukaryota; kingdom Metazoa; phylum Arthropoda; class Insecta; order Diptera; family Muscidae; genus Musca; species Musca vetustissima. The sequence goes on from NW_026889170.1 coordinate 6,807, forward strand.
CAATAAATGGAGTAAATGTTTACTGCGTGAAAACATGATTCGGAAAATATCGTGAAGTATTGCCCAAGCTCGGAATATAAATCATGCGGAAAATTAGATGTCGGTTGTAGTTGTGTATGGTCGGCCCAATCCGATTATACTGCCCCACTCACTGGTTTCAAAATAAAATTATAGTAAAAGGTTTTTCAGAAAAGAGTAGGTAATTCACTTAAAAAACAAAAAATATATACGCAAAATTTATTTTTAAATAAAAAGTCATCTATGGAGAACTAAATTGACCCAATTATCAATTATAAAACCCTGATTTTTTACTACCACAAATAATTTTCAGGTTATTGTCAAGCTTAAACCCCTAAACAAGTGGTATATTTTCTTTAGGGAAGCCTTTTCAACGCACTTGTATTAACAGTTAGATCCATTAGTTAGTAAATCGATATTCATAAAAATAACAAGTAAGGAAAGTTCAAAAGTCGGGCGGAGCCGACTATATGATAGCCTTCACCACTTTGGGTACACACAAGAGATACTTATATATACAATATCCTGTAGATAGAACAAACTTAGCATTTTTGGAGGACCGTTGAGTTGGAATCAGGCGAAATTAAATGTGTGATCTTCATAGATATTTGAATCAATGAAAAACGCCATACACAAACCATTCTGATATCTATGAAAAATCTGCGAACGAACTATATATGGGAGCTATATATATATATATATATATATGATTTAATTTCAATGAAACTTAACACACTATATCCTAGTCTCAATTACATACGTTTTGCCAAATTCCGCTTTCGATATAAGCTTCTTTTTTTGTAACCAAGGAATGAATAACCATGTATTTTAATTATTGTATTTGGATTGTGTCAATGTAATAGTCGCTAAGTTCGTCCATTGTATTGCAGTAAGTCATTATGAGATTTGTAGTGACGGAATGTTAAATTAAACGCAATGAAAACACCCACAGTAAATTAGTTATACAGCCTACATGCTCAATTTTCAATATTTCGAGAAGGACAAATAATATTTTAAAGAATTATTTTATTCCACGGAATACAACAATCTGGTTTTATTTCATTTTCCAACGAATATAAAGATTATTCAAGATTTCAAAAAGGCAGCACATGTTTTGGTTTTCCAGCTAAAACCATAACAAGCAGCAGAAAACAACAAATTTTTTTTACGATTGGAAAGTATATATGTTGGATATATATGTATAGGTATATAAATAAATTCATTTTCAAGGAACTTACCGCAGATCAGAGTTATGTAACTGAAATGAAAACAACAAAAACAAATATTAAATTTTAACCTTCAGTCGATATGAACAGAATACATTATTTTTCAACATTATTATTCTTAGATTATTTGCCCCATAAACTCGTTAAATATCTACATAACATTCTAATAATTTTAGATTGACAGGGAAAGAGGCAAAGCAGCGAGTATAAAATGACACCGCGTTGAATGTGTCGTCGTCTTTGTCAGACAAAAATTGAAATATGTAAATTTTGTTGGAACATTTTTCATTCATGCATATGTATGTCGGTTATGCGGACATTTACAATTCCATGACAATTTCATTGCATGGCAATGCACTAAATGTTGGAAAACCCCGACTACAACAACAGCAATTTAAAGGAGGATTAGCAATGCAAGAAGAAATGGTCGCCTGGCTGTCTGTCTATTTATTTCCATACTCCGCCTCTGTGTTTTTTGGGCATTTGCCTTCTACATCTGGTTTCATACAACACCACAAGTATTATATGTACACACTCACACACTTGATGACGGAGAGACAGACTCTAACAACATTTGTAGATATTCGCCACAGACCAGTCTCCTTTCTTTTTATGGTGTTTAGAGCGGTTTGAAGTCGTTTTTGCATTTTGATGATGATGATGGCCTTAGAATGGGGTGTGAACTCCATTGTAATAAACATGTTAGACAAAATCCATAGAGTTTTATGTTGACGAAAAAAGTACAACAACAACAGCAGCAAAAAACAGGACAATACTAAGCAACGTGAAAAGCTCTTCAAACTGGGTGTGGTGAATATGTTTTGACATTTCTGTGGAATATGTTATGGAATTTTTGGTTATGCCAACCATGACCATGGGAGTTGTTACCAGGCGGTAGGGGTCTAAATTAATTCAAATTCTAATGTTATTATATGTGTGACTTTAAATTGCAAAAATATATTCCGGATTAAGTTGAATGGTTGAAGGTTTTTATTGTGGGGCATCTACTACTCAGCATGATGGGAGAAATTCAATAAAAACACAATGGGAATTATTCGGTGCGGTTTTTAATTCTAAAGGTATTTTGATGGCTTTTAAATTTCTCCAACTTCTTGGCTCAACTTATGATGGAATATGGACCTACTGAAAATATATTATCACAACACTATTTCACGTCTTTAGATCCAGCATTCTATATTGGGTAATATTCAACTCCCAGGTTGCAGTGAAAAAATTGTAGTGGTCATAGCTGAAAGTGTACACAGAGACCTAAGGGTTATATAAGGTATTTATCTTAAATTGAAAGCATACATAAACATAGCTTTCCTACCTTCCGAATCTGCATAGCTTTGCTCTTGAATAGTACCAAGAATGTAGGACGTTTTCGAGTTGGATTTCGTTCAGCATTGAGTTCACGTAAAATTTCACTATTGGACGAAGAGAAATCTAACTAGTATCAAGAACTGTCACTTTGTACTAAATAACCACTAACCACCCTAAAAATGTACTATTTGGATATCTCAAATTTTTTGATATAATTTCACATTTTTTGCCTGTGGGTATATCTTATGTTTAAAATGTATGCAGATAAATCCACTTCTATAAGACCATGCAGCCATGCAGGACGCTTCATCAAAAATTTGACTCAACGGCTGACTAATATGAGACTTGGCCGTGGCCAATATTTAAATGATATAATCTGTGCCAAATAAATACCTAAGAAATCATAAAAAATATTCCCCATATAATCCCAATTTTATGTATTTTTTACCCTCATCGGACTCATTATGAAATATATTTGGCTGCAATTTAAGTCTGTCCTTCCGTCCGTCCATGTACTTTTGTGAGCAAAGTACGGGTCGCATTTATGATCCGATTTGGATGAAATTTGACACAGGTCACTTGATTGGCCCAAGGACGAACCTTATTGAAATTGGAGAAAATCGGATCAGATTTAAATATAGCTCCCATATAGTTTCGTCAGATTTTTGGTAAATGATGCACCAAAATCCTAAAGGTTGTCCGTTGAAGACAAAATTTTGCAAAGCTTTTTGAAATTACTACAGATTGACGTCCGTAAAGTTATTTTTGGAATCGGTTCAGATTTAGATATAACTTCCATATATAATTTCGTGTCAATACTACGATTGAGACTAGATTTCAATCAGCGCAATAAATTAAATCCAGAATGGTGTATGAGAAGTTTTGTTGGAATCGGTTCAGAATTAGACATAACTCCCATATATAGTTTCGTCAGATTTTTTGTAAATGGAGCACCATACTGATTGATACAAAATTTTGCTCAGCGTATTGAATTAGGTCCAGTTTTATGTCTGTGACCTTTTGTTGAAATCGGTTCTGATTTAAATATAGCTCCCATATATAGCTATTTTTCATAGATATCAGAGAGGTACAAGTATGGTTTCTATTGGTTCAAATATCTGTGTAGATCACACATTTCAAAGATGCTATGTCAGTTCTATCTACAGTATATTGTAAATATCTCTCTCTTGTATGTACCCAAAGTGGTGAAGGGTATCATATAGTCGGCCCCGCTCGACTTTACTACATTCTTTACTGGTTTTGATATTCAAATATTCAACAATAGTTCAGCTCACAATATTTGAGGTACGGTTCTCAATGACCTTGTATTGGCTATCCTTTCAAATGTGGGGGAGACTGAGGCAATTCGACACTTTTTGTTTATAAAAACTAAAACCAAACATATATATTAAATTAGTATTAATTAAACATTTTTCTTTACTGTTTTTTTTTTTTTTTTTTTTTTTTGCTGACTTTCCAATTTCGTAACAAGGACGAAATATTTTTGGCCCCACCGTCGGCAACACTTGGATACGAAAGACCACCATCAATAAACCCGTGGTATAAAGGACAGCACACTATCCAGCGAAGCCAATGTTCAATGACATTATTGGACCAATGCGTCTTCAGACCTGGCAAATCCACCACTATGTGCCAAATCCTAGAAAAGACCCACGAAAAACACATCGACATATTCCACCTACTCCTCGACTGTAAAGTCGCATTGGACAGCCCTTTAAGTGGCACAAGGTCAGCAGTTAAAGTCGGAAAGGTCCTATCAGAGCCCTTTAGTACCGAACGAGGATTCAGACAAGGTGACAGTTTGTCGTGTGATCTTCTTAACATTAATTTTTCCCCGCTAGATTTTAATTTCGTCCACTGTGTGTTGTAGTGTCTTTTGTGGATTATTTATTTGAAATCGGTAGAGTATATATATGAGAGGTATATACAAAACCAAATCAAGCAACACACGTCCATCGAAACTCGATTTAGTATGCAACCCAACAAACGCTGGAATTTTTTTCCGTAAAAAGTGGTAATAAGTATATCCTATGTATGAGTCTTATTTCCTTCGGCATGTTACAAACTGTTTTGTATAGAACCTAGAAACATCATGTGAAATACTTATAAATGTACTGCAATATAATGTGAAAGAAGACCTAATTATAATGGGGGGAGGGCTGAATGAGGTTAAAACCTTCAAAATACCGAAAAAGGGAATATATTGGATTATACGAAGATTTTGGGTGCTATAAGTCGTCAACTAATTTTACTCAGGTCAATAAAATATAGTTTATGGGGTCTCCGAGTAATATTTTGAGGTGTTGCAAACGAAATCGCAAACTTTGTGCACACAATATGCAATGTTGGAAACTATTACTATAATTTTTTGTATAAAATAAATATTCAGCTATTGGTATTAACATCAAAGTAACAAATCAGTTAATAATCAAAGTAACAAATCAGTTAATTCGCAATTCATTAACATCTGCTACACTTTAGCCACATTCATTTATTTCCCCCAAACCCTCCACCACAGCATTAACGGAAGTCACAAATCCGAAATGTGATCTAATGCAAATAACTATTCCATTATATCAACTAAAATTGTAATAACCATAATGCTGAACCTAGAACAAAAGAAAATTGTTCATAACATGAAAATCAAAACAAACAAATTTTACATTATCGTTAACATCCGAGCAAATTTGTCGAAAAAAAAGACAGAAATCAAAACTAAAATATGTTTCATAAACAGAAGAACAAGAAGGACATAGAAATATGGCTGGCTGAAAGGACGACACTGGCATTCACCCCGCAGGCCAGTAGTGACAATATTTGTGTT
>NW_026889171.1:0-12237 GCF_032173495.1 Musca vetustissima
CAACTATTAAGCGCGAATGTTTAAAATCTTCGAGTGGTGGTTCCAAAGTTCATCGCTACCACGTTGTTTTTTGTTTGCTGTGCGATTTGGTCGCTACCCCTCACTGTGTTTAGGTGACAAAGCTTTTTCTATTTTTTTTTTTGAATCAACAATGGTAGTAATCTTCCTACAATTTTGCTGTACTCATAAATATATCTATCTGATATGAGAATCTATGACAGCACAGTGAAGTAGAATCGATTAGTTAATAATGTTGTCATAATAAATTTATATATCTACACTACAAAATACACATTATCGATATAGAATTCGGCTACGTAAATTGGTTATCTAAATCATATTTAGTATGCAATAAGATAGATATTTTGCAAAATGGTATATAAAATGGGATATATCGGTGTACGATTTGGTATTTTGGGCACGTTTCAACCGATTTGATTGTAATTTTGTATTTTCGGTAGTAAGTCATTCGACCAATACACAATGGGCCAGGAATCCAATTTTTTTACCAGTCATTTCAATTGCAGAGAGGAAAAACGTTATATATTTCAAATCTGGAGACTTTGAGCATTACACCAGAAAAATTATATATAATTGTGGGTCACGGTTTACAAAAGACATGAAGTCAAAGTTCAAATTTTATATTTTTGTCAATATAATTTATATATGAAACATCGCCATTATCGATTCGCACTTTGGAACTTTTACTATTTTCTTGCAGCCCCCCCGCGACCCTTATATGTGATATTTATTTCCTTACCCCACTGCTCTAATTATGGCAAAAAAATGCTGCCGCTGGCCCATAGTGCAACATCTTCTATATATTAATATTGGTCCACTTTTTAGGGTAGCTTGCAACCATATTTCACAAGTTTCGACGACAAGAGTGCATCGATGAACTAAAATCTTTCAATGACGATGTAGCACCATACCATACCACTGTGAAAAACTGGTTTAATAAAATCAATTTCTGACCGACGCTCGGTCAAAGTCGAACTGAATGTATGTAGTCCAAAAACTGACGTTGTACATCGTCACAAAACGTCGTTCCGTGAACTGATACTGTAAGAAATTCCAAGGGAAATTCCAAAGCGAGCAGCGCTATGTTTTAGCCCTCTAGTGTGGTAATGGGTTACTAGATAATATATGGATACGTAAGCACCTGCAAATATTTAAGTGTAAGTACATACGACAATATAATTGGTATCAATTTAAAGGTCAACCACTCCTCTTGGATATACTATCAACTTCTCGAGTCTATCTCATTCAGGGGTAAATATATACTCTATAGAATATAACATTTGTAATTTTTCACAGAAAAGTCAGGGTCCATTTGACCCCCTAAATTTTGACCGATCTTTATCAAGACAGGCATGCTTATTCTTCGGCCCGATCCCATTCTTCATGTAAAAATCGCGATGTGTGAACCATAATTGCAGACAAAAATAACGTTTTTGGTCCATTTCACCCCTCAATATTAACCGATGTTTATCAAAAACAATAGGGGTCTTCATTGGCCAGAACCAATCCTACATGCACAATTTCGTGAAGATTGGTCCATAACTGTGGCCTGTATCGTGTTTACAAATTATAATGGACAGACGGATGGGCATACATGTCTACGTCGACCCGGCTAGTCGAGAAAAGTCAGGGTCCATTTGACCCCCTAAATATTGACCGATCTTTATCAAGACAGGCATGCGTATTCTTCGGCCCGATCCCATTCTCCATGTAAAAAATCGCGATGTGTGAACCATAATTGCAGACAAAAATAACGTTTTTGGTCCATTTCACCCCCTCAATATTAACCGATGTTTATCAAAAACAATAGGGGTCTTCATTGGCCAGAACCCATCCTACATGCACAGTTTCGTGAAGATTGGTCCATAACTGTAGCCTGTATCGTGTTTACAAATTATAATGGACAGACGGATGGACATACTTGTCTACATCGACCCAGCTAGTCGAGATATGACGATATGACCCACTTAAAGGTGGGTCTAGGACCAATATTTCGCGGCGTTACAAACTCTTCTGGCTGCACTTTATATATGTAGGTATGGAAAAATATTACGATTAGCAAAGTGTATATAAAATCAAACGTTCCCGTATGTTGATATTGAATTAACAAATTTTCAAAACGTTGTCACTTTTTGTGGTAGCTATCAGAAGGAGTGGACCAACGTGTCCCATCTTGAAGCTTGTTTTATGACCCTTTCTGGTGGAAGTACTAGAAGGATGGGACCGATTGATCATTAATAGACATAACTAAAATATTAGTTTGTTCAAATCGGATAGCCCCAAATTTTGACCATATAGGCTATTTTAACCCATTGGCTGGAGGTAATAGAAGGAGTGGACCGATGGGACTCATCTTTGGACCGATGGGACTCTATGTAAAAATATTACAATGTGCAAAGTTTGCATGAAATTTGAATATTCCGTTCGATAATTTAAGATTTACATGTTTTCAAAATTTTGAGCCTATTTGGGGAGAGGTACTAGAAGGAGTGGACCGATGGGTCCCATGTTCCAACTTGAATTAATTTTGTAGGAAATATTACGATGTGAACCATTTGTATCATATCGAACATTTCAATCCCTTGCTGTTGTATTAGAAAATTTGTAAAATTTTGAACCATTGTTGGGGAGGTACCACAAAAATTGGATCTGTGTGTCCATTATTTAGATTATATCTATGCTAGGTGAAAAAATACGATTTGCAAAGTTTGGATGAAATTGAATATTCCGTTCGCTTAATATAAGATTAGTATCAGCTTTAAAGAAATTCACGATGTGCACAATTTGGATCAATTCAACTAAGTATGGAAGATATGCATTAGATTTGATTTAGCTGCCCAAATTCACTCTCAAATATTTCGTTCAAGCGAAAAATTCATAACTGCGCATTTAAGATAACAGATCAGTATATTTGCACTTTTTCATCTAACTACTAAAATTTTTTGCATTTTGCTGCACAAGGAATATCAAATTCGGAAATTTTTTATTTTTTTACACATAGTCGAAAACCACACATAATAGATACTTATCGTTGATGTTTTATGCAGTGATTTCATTTACATACACATTGAGGCAGGAAACGATTTAAAATATCCGCACTTTTTAGAAATGCATAAATCGGCATAGAATTTTATTCTGATCTAGCATATATTTCATGGGGTTTCTAGTGAATATTCCGAGGCGATGCAGTGGGAAAAAATGCAGATCTAGCGCGCAGAAAATAAAATTAATTAAAATAAATTAGATGGACAATTTTAATTATTTTATGCAAAAATTTGGCAATTTTCATTTTTTTTATTAACCAACTAAGCGCCGATTTTTTTTTTAAAAAACTTAAATGTTTATGTGAAAATTACTATATTAAAGCTTTTTAAACACTTTTTAATAAGCAACATTTTTCGTTATATCTAATAGTACTCCTAAAATAGGAGCTTCTTTTAAAAATTCCGAAACATTTGGAGGGTAAAAAGTGGGTTAAGGGCAAACACTATTGTTATTATATGTATCTTTATTATTGCTAATATTATATATCTAAAACATTAAACTATATATATTTTATAAAATTTAGGCATTACTTATTAAATACTAATCACGTTCAGAATCCGAGTTTTGATCTGAATTATTTGGTAGCATTGGATCCTCCAGTAGTTTAAGGACTTCTTCAGTTAGTGGCTCACTATATCGATGGTTAAGAGATGTACTACGAGACAAACTTGATATTTTTGGATCAGAAGAAAATAGCAACCTATTGAAAAGATCCCTCATTGTTTCCTCACGACTCATTTTTCTGGTGTACAGTTCCCTGTAGTTCCGAAAGTCCTTATTTCTGGATTCCATGGCTTCTTCAGACAACATTCCTATTGGCAAAGCTGCACATTTAATTATATCAGCTCCATGCACTAATATTTTGTGTATGCTTGAAGGCATATAGAACCAAGGATATAATTCCACGAAAAAAATAAATGTTTCCTCAGCAAATTCTTTAAATGACTCTGCGTTAATAGCATATCCACAGGCCATGGTTGGAAGGATGATACTATATTTTTTAATTAATTTTTCATTAACACCAGTTATCGACGATGCCAAACCAGGTTGGCTAAAAAAACGCCTAGCAGTATTGTCATCGTTTGTTGTTCCGGATACTGACTTAGGTGTGTCAAATTATAATGTGCATTTCTTCATTCAAATCATTAATGATATGTGCCTTCCTTTCTTCGAAAAGTGGCCGATCGGAGCTTTTAATTTTCCACTTTTTCAAAACCAGTCGGTATGAAATGTGCAATATACATTCTAAACATCGAATCATTGCATGTAAGGTAGACAGGCCGTATTCGTATAAGTTGATGTTTGGTGTTAATGACGAAATTTTGTTGTAATCATTCATTACTTTTGGTGTTGCACCGCAAATTCCACATGATTGTGTAGATGATTCCGATATAAATACCTTGCCGTCGATCATTGTTAAATGGAAGATGTGCTCCATCTCTATGTCTGGATCGTCTATTTTTGTATTTAGAATATTTCCGATTTGTTCCTTTATAAGATATATATGTATATTCAGTGCATGAGTTTAAAATCAACGTTTGGAGCAGCTTACTTAAATACCCTCATTTTCATACTCACACCCAGTACTCTGGAACCTTAGGATGGACATTTTGAACTTGTTTTTTCTTATCTGCTATGCTGTGGTCTATTCCAAGTCATATTTGATGAATTATATCAAAAAAATCACAAATTTTTAATTTTATTTGAACAAAACCTTTAAAAAAGCTTCCTACACCAAATTGGCATTTTTTCAAAAAATTGCCATAAATCCGAGAGTCGCAGGAAAAAATTTAGTATGATGTTCTAGACAGACACACAAGAAAAATAAAACAAAAATCAACGCTGAACTCGACTGCACTCCATACTAAACCCCAATTTTAATTGAAGGAATTTAAAAAAACGGACCTTACATATATTTAGCCCGAAACACCTAAATTAAAATAACTTATGGGTTATATAACTATACCATTTAATTAAATACCAATACTATATATGAAAAATGGACAAAATCTTATAATAATATATTCACAGAATGCACACGACCATCGCAATTTTATAGCTAAAAAATGCCATTTTTAACATTGGAAAAAAAATTATTTTAAATGTACCGTTATTCCGTTCTAGCTTATTAATTCGGATTATTTTATACGGACTTAAGTACTCTCAACACTTTACTTTAAAACTGCATTAATGTTTTAAAGTTTCCCTCAACTTCATTTTTTTTTATTTTCTGCGCGCTAGATCGGTATTTTCCCCACTGTGCGATGTGTCGGAAATGGAATGACAAATTGTAATATACAAACCACAGACCCATGGTTTCTTTTGAGTATATGCATAACATCACTTTCTGAGTCGATTTATGCAGGTAGGATATAGCAGCACAGCTTATTTATTTGAGCCAGGGACGAACCCTATAGAAATTGGGAAAAATCGGTTCAGATTTAGATATAGCTTCCATATATCATTTCGTCCGATTTTTAGCAAATGATGCACCAAAGATTCAAATTTTGGCCGAATGGCATAAAATTTTGCAAAACGTAATGACATTAGGATAGCCTATGTGTGCCAAGTTTTATTGAAATCGGTTCAGATTTAGATATAGCTCCCATATATATTTTCGACCGATTTTAAGCAAATTGTGTAAATTATGAACTGATGATTATGGATGAACTAGAGGTTATATCTTGAACAGAGCTCTGTGATGTAGCATAATGAATAGTTTAATTTAAATCGATCTACATAATTTTGTCCCATTAAAAAAAGACGAATCTAAATCTACCCTAATGACATGTTATTTGACATAGGTTACCGATAACATGTGTGTGGATTGTTGTGTCGAAGAAGAACCCATTGTACCAAATTTCACAGAATTCGGCTGAAAAACAAGCCCAAGAACCCCATTTGATAGCCATGCGAGGTCTTTTAGGGTGCATCTCTTGAAAATAGCCAAAGGGGGAAAATGTATCATATAGTCGGCCTCGTCCGACTTTAATACGTTTCTTAGTGTTTTTTTTTTTTTTTGATATATTTCGCATAACCCTCATAAATAGGTGTCCCAAGCGAGTTTAGGCATTTTTAGGGTCCTAGTCGTTTTTATCAAACAAAATGGATTTTACTTTTTAATTTTGGTTTCTCAAAGAAAATGTGTAATATTGCTGCATAGGTCTTTCGTGAAATATATAGAGCTATGCCAGTTTAAAAATGGTGGTGCCACTAGAATTTTTTGTACAGTTGAATAATGATGTATGATTTATACCCTGCTAAGAGCTTATGCAATAGACCAAAGCCTTCATTCAATGTATATTGTTTTCTAAAACAGAAAGTTTGGACGTTCGAAACCGTTTCTTAATTTTTATAGACCACTATCTATACTTCTGGTCTATAAATGTGTAATTCCACTAGCATATGAATAATTCCAGTCTTCATATCGAATATAAAGATATAATCCATCTTCTTAAAAGACTCATTTTTTTTTCTTCGAATACGCCAGGCATAAATACTAAGCATGTCACACCGAATTATTTAATTATTCGGTAGTACCCAATAACATGGTGTTTTGTTGTTTCATTAATTGTGTGTCGATATTTATTCAAAAAGTATTGCATACTTTGGGGCGTTATAGAATACTCGGTTTTGGTATGCCTTGAAGTGAAGTGAACATCCTTAAAGACGGTAGAAGAGAATCGGATGGCAATAGAAGAATGTAGTATGGTAAAATATTGTTAATTCAACCATGTCAATTTCCTAGCAATAGTTTAAATTATTTTGGGGTTTATTACGGAGAAAAGGGGTTACAATTATTATGTAGTTTGAGTTCTTAATTGAAAGTTTTTTCACAGAAAACTCCCGCACCTGTGCCTTATTCCATCTTTGAATCGTCTGTACATATTGACAAACCGTAAAGAGGAGGAAGCTCACCCACCCACGGCTCACTGTTTGGTATTGTTATATAAAATTCCTCAAAATTAAGATATAGGGAAATATAGTCACTTGAATTCCTGCCAAGTTTAGAACATTTGCGTACTTATAGTGTGAAGTTAAGTAAGTCACGTGATAAGCTGTTCCCCTCTCAAAAATTTCGTTCAGTTTGGAAGAGCTTCAAGTGGTCGTTTCAGACAGCAACAATTGTTATTGTTAGCAATAGTATTATCAGGATTGCCGAACTCAGACATCTTTGAACGTATAGGGATTTTTAATATCGATTTAAAGTTTTGTATATGCCGATGTGATTTTACTGAGTCTTTTCCAGGATTTCCTGCATTGTTCATATCTGTCCTATGGTGGATTGCAAGGTCTGAAGACGCATTCAGACGTTCAAATATAATTGTAACAATAACGCATTGTCATATTTATTGGCAATGGGACATATGATACTGAGTTTCGTATTATTGTGCATGCATTCCTCTAGCCAAATTGTACAAATCAGCATTTTACCACTGGTCTTGAATAGTTTATGTGATAATACATCGGCATATGCGGCTTTATTATTGTTCAGATGATTCATTTCTATTCTGACCTCATTTTGTTTCGGTGGACAAAATTGGGAACGAATCAGATTAGTGAAAGGAACGAGATCAAATAAAGGGCCAAGATTAGAACAAGTGAAAAAGCGTTAAGTTCGGCTGGGCCGAACTTTAGAAACCCTCCACCATAGATATACTGATAGGTACTTGAAATGAAAATATAGGGAAAATCCAAAAAGTGAACTCATACCGACATTTCTACAAACCGATTATTTAAACCTGCCTGTAGACAAAAGACGAATCTATGCAAAATTTTAGCGATCTATCTCTATTCGTTTAGACGTTAGAGTGATTACAACAGACAGACGGACATGGCTATATCGTCATAGAATAGAACAAGATATTTCGATGAGCTACAAACGGAAAAACAAAAATAATATACCCTCCATACTATGGTGGAGGGCATAAAAAGGAACGTGATCAGAAAAAGAATCGATACCAGAAAAAGGAAGGTATACCTAGTTCCTATCGTTCTTCTATGGGAGTTCCAATGAACTAGTTTGTCTCAGAACTACCCATGATATGGATGCTTTGATGGTGGTATTTGCTATTCTAGTCTTACTTTTGCTGTAGTTGGAAGGTAGTTGTTAATATTTTGCCATTTTGCGTTTATATATTATTGGGATAAAGAGCGATTTCGTCAAGCAGATGTGTAAACTGAGCAGATAAGGCGTTTTCGTGTCGCCACCACATTCAGATAGGTGCATTATTTGTCTTGGAAATTGTCCGATATTCCCTAATCCAACGACCGTTCCATAAATGTGAACTTATCTCCTCACCAATGTGTTGACCAAATGTGCAGTGTTACTCAGAGATTGGAAACTTTCAAAATAAAGTTGAAGTATTGTAAAGAGTTGGTAGACCTATTTGACCGGATATTATCATCAAAACAGAAATGATTTTAGTTTTACAAATACCCATTCCGAAAAGGTGGTTTACAGTAGTGAAATATGTTGTTCTTCGTCGTCATTACTCATAACAAATTAAAAACCGATTGATCAATGAACTAAATAGTGAAATACGAACTAGAGGAACGAACTAGTTCGTATTCGTATTGAAAAATCAAGCGATAGTTTTAATAAACCGAAATTTATAAAACGCGGGGATTAATATTTTCATTCAGTATACTTTCAGATTATTATTTTTAATAGTAAAAAAAAATCACGTGGTTATACAAACAAAAATTCACAACACAGTTGATTAGTTCACTAACAAACTAGTTCAATTAAACGATTTCACGAAAAGAGCATATGAACTAGTTCAGTTTATTTACTGAACGAATGATTCATTTATATGAATGGCAGGGTACAGCAAAGAAAATAAAAAAAATTTTCTAAATTAAATAATCAGAAATCTGAAAGTTAACGAACAAAATTGAAAACGAACCCTTCCTTGCTTATGATCGCTCAACGAATTTGGTAGTGAACTGTGAACGAGGAACTAGTGAACTATGAACTAGTTCCATTGCAATACGGAGCGATATTTTAAAAGCGGGGATTAATATTCTCATTTCCAGTATACTTCCGCTATATTCTTGAATGTACTGATTCTATCGAATTAGTGCCCAATCAACCAGTGCCAATTGAGGAGAGTTTTCAATAAGTACATTGATAGTTGGAACATTTGTTATATTCTTACTTAATACTTAAAATCCTTTAATTAATAATTTCATTTCCAAAATTATCTCCCCGATGCCCTACAAGGTTAATTAGTTGTTCTGTTTTCCCTCAGGATGTAAACCTTTTGAGCAGACAGACCCCAAGGCATGTGATTTACTTGGACTCTTTCACTCTCTTGGATGGTGTGAAGCAATCAGCCAGAAATGCTTGTTTTCTTCATAATTTGTTCTGATTCTTGAAGATATATTGCTGTTAGTTGGAAGAACTCCCTTTTGATTTTTGTTGAGGATGTTTGTGGATGTCTGGCAGAATTCTAATTTGCATATAAATTGTTTGTTAATATGTCAAGGTACTGACAATTTTTGCCTCTTTTAAAGGGTTTGCAACAAGCAACCTGTTGCTCATCATACACCTATATAAGTATTCTCAATGCACCTTGTCCCTGTTGTATGAATAGGCCTTTTTAGTTTAGTGGATACCATAACTGGAAGATTGGTTGCCTCGTAATGGCCCCGACATGTTGTTCTGACACTGGTCGATTAATTTTCTTAATAATAAACGCTTGAAAGTAAACAATGTGATAACAAGGTAGAAAACGATGAAGAAGACGGACTTTGTAGATGTTGTTATTGGATGATGAGCATGATGGCAGCCATTGAAAAGAATTGAGTTATGGTGACGAGGACGTGGACGTGGTCGACGAGGATGTCCAACCACTACGTAACGACTTTGTTCTGATGGTGATCATGAAACGAATGATGAGTTAATTTAGGTATTCATTTTTTCCATCGTCTTCTTCATGTTTTCTTGAACATAATTTGCTTAAATGCAGTTAAGTGACGCTAACAACACACACTCATACATACTCATTCCGAAATAGAGATGCATTTATGCTCATACATAAATGATGAGCATTCATCATCAACGGTGAGTACTGGTAAACTGTTTTTAAAGTACATAATGATAATGGTTATTAAAACGCAAACAGCCATAACTGCCATGGCAAAACAACAACAAAAATAATAACAAAAAATTACAACAACTAAGATCACTTTATAATTTCATTGTTATTAATGACAACAGCAACTAATAATGGTGTATGTTTGCTGCTTTCATTTTAGGTATCATGTATTTTCTATAACAAACGAGGGGAGGTGAAATACTGGAAGAGGAAATGTAATAAAGAGATTTTAAATACTTGACGTATTTGCATTTAAAGTTAAAACCTACCTACCTAATATTCCAACACTGCGGACAGAAATATTCTTTAAAAAATCCACGCCTTATATGGCCCTTGAAAAAATATTCTTTAAAAAATGCACGCCTTGTATGGATGGCCCTTGAAAAAAATATTCTTTAAAAAATGCACGCCTTGTATGGATGGCCCTTGAAAAAAATATTCTTCAAAAAATCCACGCCTTCTATGGAAGGCTCTTGAAAAAAATATTCTTTAAAAAATCCACGCCTTGTATGGATGGCCCTTGAAAAATTAGTCTTTAAAAAATTCAAGCCTTGTATGGATGGGCATTGAAAAAAATATTCTTTAAAAAATCCACGCCTTGTATGGATGGCCCTTGAAAAATTAGTCTTTAAAAAATTCAAGCCTTGTATGGATGGGCATTGAAAAAAATATTCTTTAAAAAATCCACGCCTTGTATGGCCCTTGAAAAAATGTTCTTTAACAAATCCTCGCCTTATATGGCCCTTGAAAAAATATTCTTCAAAAAATGCACGCCTTGTATGGATGGCCCTTGAAAAAATTATTCTTTAAAAAATGCACGCCTTGTATGGATGGCCCTTGAAAAAATTATTCTTTAAAAAATGCACGCCTTGTATGGATGGCCCTTGAAAAAAATATTCTTTAAAAAATGCACGCCTTGTATGGATGGGCCTTGAAAAAAAATATTCTTTAAAAAATGCACGCCTTGTATGGATGGGCCTTGAAAAAAATATTCTTTAAATAATCCACGCCTTGTATGGATGGCCCTTGAAAAATAGTCTTTAAAAAATCCACGCCTTGTATGGATGGCCCTTGAAAAATTAGTCTTTAAAAAATTCAAGCCTTGTATGGATGGGCATTGAAAAAAATATTCTTTAAAAAATCCACGCCTTGTATGGATGGCCCTTGAAAAATTAGTCTTTAAAAAATTCAAGCCTTGTATGGATGGGCATTGAAAAAAATATTCTTTAAAAAATCCACGCCTTGTATGGCCCTTGAAAAAATGTTCTTTAACAAATCCTCGCCTTATATGGCCCTTGAAAAAATATTCTTCAAAAAATGCACGCCTTGTATGGATGGCCCTTGAAAAAATTATTCTTTAAAAAATGCACGCCTTGTATGGATGGCCCTTGAAAAAATTATTCTTTAAAAAATGCACGCCTTGTATGGATGGCCCTTGAAAAAAATATTCTTTAAAAAATGCACGCCTTGTATGGATGGGCCTTGAAAAAAAATATTCTTTAAAAAATGCACGCCTTGTATGGATGGGCCTTGAAAAAAATATTATTTAAAAAATCCACGCCTTGTATGGATGGCCCTTGAAAAAAATATTCTTTAAAAAATCCACGCCTTGTATGGATGGCCCTTGAAAAAAATATTCTTTAAAAAATCCACGCCTTGTATGGATGGCCCTTGAAAAAAATATGTTGTTTAAAAAATCCACGCCTTGTATGGATGGCCCTTGAAAAAGTCTTCTTTAATAAATCCACGCCTTGTATGGATGGCCTTTGAAAAAAGACTTCTTTAATAAATCCACGCCTTGTATGGATTAAATTAAATTAAAGAAGTCTTGAAAAAAGACTTCTTTAATAAATCCACGCCTTGTATGGATGGCCCTTGAAAAAAATATTCTTTAAAAAATCCACGCCTTGTATGGATGGCCCTTGAAAAAAATATTCTTTAAAAAATCCACGCCTTGTATGGATGGCCCTTGAAAAAAATATTCTTTAAAAAATCCACGCCTTGTATGGATGGCCCTTGAAAAAAATATTCTTTACAAAATCCACGCCTTGTATGGATGGCCCTTGAA
>NW_026889172.1:0-12178 GCF_032173495.1 Musca vetustissima
GCACGAAATTTAACGCAGCGTAATGACATAGGGCTAGAATGATGTGTGTTAAGTTTCCTGAAAATCGGTTCAGATTTAGATGTAGCTCCCATATATATTTTCGTCCGATTTAATGTAAATGGTGCACCAAAGTCCCTATATACCTTTCGATGTGCACGAAATTTGGCACAGCGTAATGAATTAGACCTGGAATGATGTGTGTTAAGTTTCCTGAAAATCGGTTCAGATAGCTCCCATATATATTTTCGTCCGATTTAATGTAATCGGTGCACCAAAGTCCCTATATATCTTTCGATTTGCACGAAATGTGGCACAGCGTAATGAATTAGGTCTACAGTGATGTGTATTAAGTTTCCTAAAAATCGGTTCAGATTTAGATATAACTCCCATATATATTTTCGCCCGATTTAATGTAATCGGTGCACCAAAGTCCCTATATATCTTTCGATTTGCACGAAATTTTGGACAGCGTAATGAATTAGACCTGGAATGATGTGTGTTAAGTTTCCTGAAAATCGGTTCAGATAGCTCCCATATATATTTTCGTCCGATTTAATGTAATCGGTGCACCAAAGTCCCTATATATCTTTCGATTTGCACGAAATTTGGCACAGCGTAATGAATTAGATCTAGATGATGTGTGTTTAGTTTCCTGAAATCGGTTCAGACTTAGATATAGCTTCTATAACTGACCAAATGAAAAATTTAGTATAGGTTGTAGAATGACATGTTTATGGATCCAATTTCATTTTACTGGTCCTTTGCGAAGTCTGTTAGGATTCATCTGTTGATTATGCACAAAGTGGTGAAGGGTATTATATAGTCAGCCTCGTCCGACTTTACTACTTTCCTTACTGTTTATACCCTACACAACTATGTTGTCAGGGTATTATAACTTTGTGCAGCCCCAAAAGTTTGTAACGCCGCGAAATATTGGTCCTAGAGCCACCTTTAAGTATACCGATCGTCATATCTCGACTAGCTGAGTCGATCTAGACATGTGTGTCTGTCCTTCCGTCCGTTCGTCTGTCCATTATAATTTGTAAACACGATACATGCCACAGTTATGGACCAATCTTCACGAAATTTTGCATGTAGGATGGGTTCTGGCCAATGAAGAC
Organism: Musca vetustissima; assembly: GCF_032173495.1. NCBI lineage: Eukaryota > Metazoa > Arthropoda > Insecta > Diptera > Muscidae > Musca > Musca vetustissima. Next base: position 1,122 of record NW_026889172.1, read on the forward strand.
CCCTATTGTTTTTGGAAAAGATCGGCTAATATGAATGATGAAATGGACCAAAAACTTTATTTTTGTCGGTTTTTCTGGTCACTCCAGAGGCCACAATTATGGCCCAAACACCACGAATTTTTACAGGGAGAAGGGGATCGGGCCAAAGAATAAGCATGCCTGTTGTGACAAAGATCGGTCAATATTTAGCGGGTCAAATGGACCCTATCTTTTGTGTGAAAAATGACAAAATGTGTATTCTATACGTATATATTTACTTCTGAAGGACATAGATCAGAGAAGTTGATAGTATATCCAAGAGGAGACGTTGACCTTTAAATTGATACCAATTACATTGTACTGGGATGCGGGAGTTACGCTTAAATATTATAAGGTGCTTACGTATGCATATATTATTTAGTAATATGTAGCGCTCATCGCTTTGAAATGTTCCATGAGGTTCCAGTTATGGTCAAGGACAACACCTAAAATGTTAGGTGATGATCAGATAATAATTTTTCGGATAAAGTGGACCGAAAACCTAATTATGTGTACTTTTTGAGTCTCTAGGCAGTCAAAAGTGTGCAAATATCGCGAAATATTGCCCAATCTCAGAATATAGAAAGAAAATTAGATTTTCTTGGAAGTTGTGTAGGGTATCGTATGGTCGGCCGCGTCCGACTATACTGCTCCGCTCACTGTTTTTTTTTTTTTTTTTTTTTTTTGCAAAAATTATTCCATAGTATTCCATTTCAAACAAAAATCTATATTTCACATTTGTTATTAACATGTTAAAAGTAATAAGACAGTTGTTGATTAATCCTCTTACCCTAGCAACCACAGTGCCGTTTTGGAGGCATTTCATCGGGTATCACTCGAGCGACCATGCCAAAATACTTAAGCGTTCTGTTTGTTGGCTTGCTTATCCGTCTTCGTTTTGTCGAGATTTATTTTGTAAACGGCGACAAAAACAAACTCATCTCAAAAAAAAAAAAAAAAAAAACACCAACCATTGTTTTCATTTCCCTACAACACCGGAATTCATTCGTACGTATTGTGGCATTGTTTTCAATTGAATTGAATTTTGGTTGCAAACCTTTTTCCATTTGAATTCCCCCTGATTTTTTTTGTTTTGGTTGGTTGGTCCCTTGTTCAACAACAGCAACAATACTATATTCAAGTGTTATTTATTTTGTATTGCAAATTATTACTGTGATGGTGTTAAAGTTTCGCCATAAATGCCACCATCAGGACTGACTGATATGTCAATTAATTTGATTTCTTGATTGCCTCTAATAATTGTGAGGATTCGTTTTCTGAAAGGACGAAAGAGAAAAATTCTTAATTATGGTTCTAGTCAGAGTCAACAAAACAACTGTTTATTAAAATTTGTAACATCAAGGACCATTATTAAATGGACTTAAGTGACTTGTGGCAGTATTTCTGCTTAAAGAAGCCAATTGTTTTTTTTAATAACTATAATAAGTGCTTAGATATGTACAATTATAAATTGACAGGTTTTGTTTATTAAATCGTCCGAGGAATGGAGATGAATGCACAGGGAGAATTACACGACTATAAGTGTCCTCCGAATAGATGTATAGAAAAAATGGTCTTTAAAAATCTTCACTTACGAAAGACCTCCAAAACATCGTCCATAAAAATATTCACTTATGGAAATTCTCCAAAGAATAGTCTTTACAAAACCACGCTTATAAGTTCTCCGTGGTAATTCTCTTAATATATATATATACATATATATTCGAAAATCCACACTTATGATTTTTTAGAAAAATGCACATTATTGCCCAGTTAAAAATATACTTCACCTCTTCCTTACACTGACACATATTCCAAATATTACTAATATTCAGTACAGCCATTCTAATTACTTGTCCAGATTGCCTTCACGGTGCACCGTGGGTTGAGCGGTAGGCAAAATGGCGATTAATTCAGGAAAGCCGTAATTATACCCTACACAACTATGTTGTCAGGGTATTATAGCTTTGTGCAGCCCCAAAAGTTTGTAACGCCGCGAAATATTGGTCCTAGACCCACCTTTAAGTATACCGTTCGTCATATCTCGACTAGCTGAGTCGATCTAGACATGTGTGTCCGTCCGTCCGTCTGTCCATTATAATTTGTAAACACGATACAGGCCACAGTTATGGACCAATCTTCACGAAATTTTGCATGTAGGATGGGTTCTGGCCAATGAAGACCCCTATTGTTTTTGGGAAAGATCGGTTAATATTTAGGGGATGAAATGGACCAAATACTAAATTTTTGTCGGTTTTTCTGGTCGCTCCAGAGGCCGCAATAATGGCCCGAACATCGTGAAATTTTGCATGGAGAAGGGGATCGGGCCAAGGAATTATCATGCCTGTATGGAGAAAGATCGGCCAATATTTAGCGGGTCAAATGGACCCTGACTTTTGTGTGAAAAATGACAAAATTTGTATTCTATGGCGTAAATATTTACCGCTGAAGGACATATACCCGAGAAGTTGATATTGTATCCAAGAGGAGTGGTTGACCATTAAATTAAGACCAATTATATTGTTGTATGTGCTCGGATGTGGGAGTTACACCTAAATATTTACAGGTATCTCCGTATTCGTATATTATTTAGTAACCCATTATCACTCTGGAGAGCGGAACTATAGCGCTGATCGCTTTGAAATGTTCCATGAGGTTCAAGTTATGGTCAAGGACAACGCCTATAATTTTCGGTGATGACCACATAATAATTTTGGAATGAAGTGGACCGAAAACTTATTTTTTTGTGTAATTTTCGAGTCGATCTATAGACCTCAAATGAAAGCCGAATATCACAACACAACCCACGGTGAAGAGAATCTGGACAATAGCTGCACTGAATACTCGTAATATTCGGAAAATATGTCAATGTGAGGAAGAGGTGCTGTTTACCTCTAATCGGGCAAGAGGGTGCAAATATCACGAAGTATTGCCCAGTCTCGAAATAAACATCCGCAGAAAATTTGAGTTCCGTGGTAGTTGTGTAGGGTATCGTATGATCGGCCCCGTCCGACTATACTGCTCCGCTCACTGGTTTTAAAATATTGTTATTTTTTATTGATAGTTATTCATAAATACATAAAAAAGCATAATTAGAAAAACAAAAAAATAAAAAAAAATGGTTTCAATATTTTATGACCTCTTTTGTAGTTTGAAAAAAGTGGTCTTATATCACTATTTTCGCTATAAGTGATAATATATAAGTGATAAATTAGGAAAAGTAATTAAAAATTAGAGCATACTTAATGTGCTTTTAGGAAAAACGAATTTTTCTTAAAATATAATAATTAAAATATATTTAATCTGTATTTATATACCCAAAATTTTAAATTAAAATCCGATTATTTCTTCAAATTCCATAATTCCACATATTTAAAAAAAGTTATATTAGAAAATATTATTATATCTTATTGATCTATATTCATAAACAAAAACCATAGTGTAAAAATAAAACAAACAACCATTACAAAAAAAAATATAATTGTACGGTTTTCTATTTACTTCATTTCATTAATTTTAACAGTATTATTAATTTCATAATCATCATTTACTTCACAACCATTTTAAAATAATTTACTTAATAATAATCATTTACTTCATAATCATCATACAATGCGTTAAAATAATCTTCATCATCTTCATCTTCATTTTCCTTTTGGGTAAGGATAGGTAAGTCCAAAGCAGTCTGAGGCATTTGCTGTATTTTCTTTTTACAACTCTTCCTCTTGCGCGAAATAAATGGATCTGAACTTAAAAGAAATCTATTAAACACGTCTTCTATTGTATTTTCCCCGACTGAATTTACTGGAAAAGTGTTCCCAAAGTGTTTTGAAGTCCTTATTTCTGGCTTCCTGAGATTCTTCATTTAGCTGGGTTATTTTACAAATTCTTTAATAATTCAAAAAATGCACCAAAGCGGCAAAAAGTTTTTCTGGAATTTATAAGCTTAAACTTCATATTTTAAGAAAATATAAGCAGTTTTACTAAGTTTCACTGATAATTCAGTTGAAATCCAATACAAACATCAAAAATACCTCAATTTTGGAGCATTTTCCTTATTATTTTTTTTATATTTCCAAAACATTTATCTAAACAAATAAATATTTTTCATATGCTCAAACACCTGAAGTAGACGGCTCCATAATAAAATTTTCACTTTTAGAAGTCTATTAAAAAAAAACCAGTGAGCGGAGCAGTATAGTCGGACGGGGCCGACCATACGATAGCCTACACAACTACCACGGAACTCAAATTTTCTGCGGATGTTTATTTATTCCGAGCCTGGGCAATATTTCGTGATATTTGCACCCTATTGCCCGATTAAAGGTAAACAGTTCCTCTTCCTCACACTGACATATTTTCAGAATATTACGAGTATTCAGTATAGCTATTGTCCAGATTCCCTTCACAGTGGGTTGTGTTGTGATGTTCGGCTTTCATTTGTGGTATATAGATCGACTCGAAAATAACACAAAAAATTAAGTTTACGGTCGACTTCATTCCAAAATTTTTATCTGATCATCACCGAAAATTATAGGCTGTAAATATTTAGGTGTAACTACCACATCCGAGCACATACTACAATGTAATCGGTATAAATTTAAAGGCCATCCACTCCTCTTGGATATACTATCAACTTCTCGGGTCTAGTCCTTCATGAATAAATATATATGCCATAGAATACAAATTTTGTCATTTTTCACACAAAAGTCAGGGTCCATTTGACCCGCTAAATATTGACCGATCTTTAACAAAACAGGCATGCTTATTATTCTCAGGAGCGACCAGAAAAACCGACAAAAATTTAGTATTTGGTCCATTTCATCCCCTAAATATTAACCGATTTTTCCCAAAAACAATAGGGGTCTTCATTGGCCAGAACCCATCCTACATGCAAAATTTCGTGAAGATTGGTCCATAACTGTGGCCTGCATCGTGTTTACAAATTATAATGGACAGACGGACGGACGGACACACATGTCAGCTAGTCAAGATATGACGATCGGTATACTTAAAGGTGGGTCTAGGACCAATATTTCGCGGAGTTACAAACTTGTGGGGCTGCACAAAGCTATAATACTCTGACAACATAGTTGTGTAGGGTATACAAATCCAAACGTATGACTGTGGTAGTCTGGATAAAAATATTTTTAGAAACCTGTGATAGTCCAGCAAAAAAATAATCTTAAAAAATCCACGCCTACTGCTGTGATAGTCCGGCAAAAAATCTTTTTTAAAAACCCAAGCCTAAGGCTTTGATAGTCCTCGTCTTTATAAATCCACGCCTATGTATTTCATAGTCCTCCAGCCATACCTATGGCTGTGATAGTCCTCCAATAATATTCTTTAAAAATCCATACCTATGGCTGTGATAGTCCTCCAAAAAATAATACTAAAAAATCCACGCTGTGATTATCTTGTTAATAATATTCTTTAAGAATCCACACCTCTTAACATATTATTTAAAAATCTACGCCTAAAGCTGTGTCAGTCCTCCAAAAAATATCCTTTAAATCCACGCTGTAATTGTCTGGTTAAAAATCGTCGCTTAGATTCCTACTAGTACGAGTAATATTCCTTAAAATATACTTTAAAACCATTCATGTTCCTTTCTCTGATAATATTCCTCAAAATATTTTTTCTAAGTCCCAATTTAGATTTGGCAAGTTTACTTGAGGCAAGTCTTTGTTTGCTGGAGAGAGGGGCAAGGGGAATTTTGTGGCAATTCGTGGCAATTCGTTTTGTGTATTTTGTTTGTAGTGTCAGTAATTTGAAATACGAATCCAGAACATTGTCACAAAATGCAAAATATATATATATATATTTTTTTGAAACCGAATTGCCATGTATAGACGCATTAAGCAAGTTCAATAGAGAACGACAAGAATTGCCGCAAGTAAACTCGCCTAATCTAAATCAGGACTAAAATCAAAGAAGTATTCACTCATGTATGTAAAATTGTTTATATATAATTTATGTCGAAATATAAAAAAATTATATATAGCATTTCCACATTAAATGAAACCTTTTACAAATTAAATGAACCCTTTTCCAAATTAAATGAAACCTTTTCCAAATTAAATGAAACCTTTTCCAAATTAAATGAAACCTTTTCCAATTGAAATGAAACCTTTTACAAATAGAATGAAACTTTTTCCAAATTAAATGAAACCTTTATTCTTATCTAAGGAAATATAATATTTGCAGTAATTTTAAACCAATATTTGAAAATTAAATCAAAGAATATTAACAAATATAGTTGTATCGCTATGTAATTAACATAAATATTCTTTAATTCGATGTGATTTCATTTAATATCTTTACTACATAAAACTAAATAAATAGTAATACATGCATTTTCGATTGGATTTAGCATTGGAGAATAAGGCGGTAAGAATTTAAGGTTGCATCTTTTGGATTCGATCAAATTTTTTATGTCATGTCGCTTGTGTATTTGAGCGTTATTTTCCAACTCTGGATTGATTTTCTCAAAAAAAAAAAAAATTTCTATAAATAATTTAAATCTATCTGCATTGACACTGGAATTAGAAACGATTGTGTGATGTACAACTCCCGCGTTGTTTATTGCTGCAATTATAGTGACATTACGACCTCTGACCGTAGGCAACACAATGTGTGCTCTTGTTCCTTGTCTTGAACGGGCTTGGGTTCTTCGTATGTGAAGATTAAATCCACACTCATCAATGAATATTAATTTTTCTCCTTGTTGGGGTATCCATTTTGTAAAGTCTTGAGCATTTTTGTCTCAAGCCTAATGTTCTGGAGTCATTCATTCGTTCTATTTCAATAGAGGCCATCTTAAACGTAATTTTTAATTTCCGTAATCCATATTCTATGCAGCTTGTGGAAATATTTATTTCATTTTCTCTCAACAGTTTAGTTTTTATGGCTTTGAGGGTAATTCCAGGTTGACTTTCTATATAGAACTCGATCAGACTTAAAACTTGTGGTGTCAACAACTTAATTCTATTTCCTCCACGTTTATTTTCCTTCAATGTTCCAAAATTTTGTTTGTAATTACTTCACATTGTCGAGAGTTTACTGTTTTGGATGTTCACATTATCGAGAGTTCACTGTATTTAAAAATAGCAACGTTTAAAATAAATGCGAACCTGATTTTAGCTCGGGAAGCTCTGATAATTGGGAACCTGAGGAAGAATCAATATCCTCGCCAAGTATTGCAAGTGGAAATGCTCCATAACCTACAATCTACACGACCCCGAAACATTTTGGGTCATTATAACAAAATAACAAACGACATGAAATTGTTATTATTTAAATTCTATGAAGAGGGGAGAATCATTTCCGAGGCTGCAAATTTAACCTGCATAAAAATAAATTCCGAAAAAACATTTATAAGGAGATACAAACAAAATTTTGGAACATTGAAGGAAAATAAACGTGGAGGAAATAGAATTAAGTTGTTGACACCACAAGTTTTAAGTCTGATCGAGTTCTATATAGAAAGTCAACCTGGAATTACCCTCAAAGCCATAAAAACTAAACTGTTGAGAGAAAATGAAATAAATATTTCCACAAGCTGCATAGAATATGGATTACGGAAATTAAAAATTACGTTTAAGATGGCCTCTATTGAAATAGAACGAATGAATGACTCCAGAACATTAGGCTTGAGACAAAAATATGCTCAAGACTTTACAACATGGATACCCCAACAAGGAGAAAAATTAATATTCATTGATGATTCAAGACAAGGAACAAGAGCACACATTGTGTTGCCTACGGTCAGAGGTCGTAATGTCACTATAATTGCAGCAATAAACAACGCTGGAGTTGTACATCACACAATCGTTTCTAATTCCAGTGTCAATGCAGATAGATTTAAATTATTTATAGAAATTTTTTTTGAGAAAATCAATCCAGAGTTGGAAAATAACGCTCAAATACACAAGCGACATGACATAACATTGTTGATGTAATCGAGCGAAGTATTCAAAAGCTTACTCGGCAAGATTGTTCTAACTACGTTATGGACATGGTTTTGAAAATCCCACAAGCTGCAAGTCGGGAACCCCTTCAATAAGATAAGCAGCTACCTTATCATCAACAATTTATTAAGTCAAATATGTATTTCGCATTTAGGACCGGGTATTCAATTCTTGTTCCTAAATATTTATTTATTAAAATGTCAAGAAATACCCCAGTTTGTATTACTATTTATTTAGTTCTATGTAGTAAAGATATTAAATGAAATCACACCGAATTTAAGAATATTTATGTTAATTACATAGCCATACAACTATATTTGATAATATTCTTTGATTTAATTTTCAAATATTGGTTTAAAGTTACTGCAAATATTATATTTCCTTAGATAAGAATAAAGGTTTCATTTAATTTGGAAAAAGTTTCATTCTATTTGTAAAAGGTTTCATTTCAATTGGAAAAGGTTTCATTCTATTTGTAAAAGGTTTCATTTCAATTGGAAAAGGTTTCATTTAATTTGGAAAAGGTTTCATTTAATTTGGAAAAGGGTTCATTTAATTTGTAAAAGGTTTCATTTAATGTGGAAATGCTATATATGAATTTAAAATAAATATTTAATTCACCATCACCCTGTCAGTCTGACTGCTTGTTTCTAATGCCGTGAATAACCCCTAAAATCAATATCCGTTAAATAATTTTCCTTTTTCAAGGTCACCAGACATTTCATCGTACATCAACGTATAATTTTGCCAACAAACAAATTATGGACTGGTGGAATTCACTTTTTTTGCGAATTATATTTTTTTACTGTTGTTGCTGGTTTTTTTTTTTTTGTGATTTGTTCCAACATTATCGAATTCACTTCTCTACATCAGTCTCCTAATTTTCTTGTCTGCGCTTCATTGCTATCGTACGAAAATTTCGTTGAAAATAACGAAACGTGCAAAACGAACAACAACAACAACAAAAAAAAAAAAGAAAGAAAGACTCCAACACAAAAAGAAGAAAATATTTTTTTTTACAAAATTATAGACTTTCGTTCGTTTGGGTTCGTTGGGGTGATTATAATTTTATATAATTTTAAAATTACGTGTGTTAGATGCGGCTCAGATGTTGTTGTGGTTGTTCTTGTTGCTGTCATTTTGACATTGCATTGATAAAATATAACAAAATACTTTTGCGCAAAATAACACAGTTCTGGGCGTGGATCTTTTAGGTATATTTTTGGCCAAAATAAGAGAGATTTAGGCGTGGATTTTTAAAGAATATTTTTGCCAAGAATAACACAGCTCTAGGCGTGGATTTTTAAAGAATATTTTTGCCAAGAATAACACAGCTCTAGGCGTGGATTTTTAAAGAATATTTTTGCCAAGAATAACACAGCTCTAGGAGTGGATTTTTAAAGAATATTTTTGCCAAGAATAACACAGCTCTAGGCGTGGATTTTTAAAGAATATTTTTGCCAAGAATAACACAGCTCTAGGCGTGGATTTTTAAAGAATATTTTTGCCAAGAATAACACAGCTCTAGGCGTGGATTTTTAAAGAATATTTTTGCCAAGAATAACACAGCTCTAGGCGTGGATTTTTAAAGAATATTTTTGCCAAGAATAACACAGCTCTAGGCGTGGATTTTTAAAGAATATTTTTGCCAAGAATAACACAGCTCTAGGCGTGGATTTTTAAAGAATATTTTTGCCAAGAATAACACAGCTCTAGGCGTGGATTTTTAAAGAATATTTTTGCCAAGAATAACACAGCTCTAGGCGTGGATTTTTAAAGAATATTTTTGCCAAGAATAACACAGCTCTAGGCGTGGATTTTTAAAGAATATTTTTGCCAAGAATAACACAGCTCTAGGCGTGGATTTTTAAAGAATATTTTTGCCAAGAATAACACAGCTCTAGGCGTGGATTTTTAAAGAATATTTTTGCCAAGAATAACACAGCTCTAGGCGTGGATTTTTAAAGAATATTTTTGCCAAGAATAACACAGCTCTAGGCGTGGATTTTTAAAGAATATTTTTGCCAAGAATAACACAGCTCTAGGCGTGGATTTTTAAAGAATATTTTTGCCAAGAATAACACAGCTCTAGGCGTGGATTTTTAAAGAATATTTTTGCCAAGAATAACACAGCTCTAGGCGTGGATTTTTAAAGAATATTTTTGCCAAGAATAACACAGCTCTAGGCGTGGATTTTTAAAGAATATTTTTGCCAAGAATAACACAGCTCTAGGCGTGGATTTTTAAAGAATATTTTTGCCAAGAATAACACAGCTCTAGGCGTGGATTTTTAAAGAATATTTTTGCCAAGAATAACACAGCTCTAGGCGTGGATTTTTAAAGAATATTTTTGCCAAGAATAACACAGCTCTAGGCGTGGATTTTTAAAGAATATTTTTGCCAAGAATAACACAGCTCTAGGCGTGGATTTTTAAAGAATATTTTTGCCAAGAATAACACAGCTCTAGGCGTGGATTTTTAAAGAATATTTTTGCCAAGAATAACACAGCTCTAGGCGTGGATTTTTAAAGAATATTTTTGCCAAGAATAACACAGCTCTAGGCGTGGATTTTTAAAGAATATTTTTGCCAAGAATAACACAGCTCTAGGCGTGGATTTTTAAAGAATATTTTTGCCAAGAATAACACAGCTCTAGGCGTGGATTTTTAAAGAATATTTTTGCCAAGAATAATACAGCTCTAGGCGTGGATTTTTAAAGAATATTTTTGCCAAGAATAACACAGCTCTAGGCGTGGATTTTTAAAGAATATTTTTGCCAAGAATAACACAGCTCTAGGCGTGGATTTTTAAAGAATATTTTTGCCAAGAATAACACAGCTCTAGGCGTGGATTTTTAAAGAATATTTTTGCCAAGAATAACACAGCTCTTGAAAAACATTTCAAAACAGGCTTTCAATACCCTTTATGAATATTCACAACAGCTATTTATTTTTGTAACATACCAGTTGCCTTAATGTGTTTAAAGCTGGGAGATATCCATCAAAAGGTGTTATTCTTGTTCATTCGGATCCCATTAAACTAGCCCTCGAATAATGAAGATTGCGCAAA
>NW_026889173.1:0-12227 GCF_032173495.1 Musca vetustissima
TTATTTTTTTAGCTATAAAAAGTTTCGCTAACAACGTAGCGGGCCTATGCTAGTCATAAACTTATATTTAACGAAGGAACAGTTTTACTTTTTTATACCCTTCACCACACTGTCGTACGGGGTATTATGTCTTTGTGCATATGTTTGTAACAGGCAAAAGGAATCGAGGTAGAGCAATGGTTCCTTTTGAGAATATGCATAGCATCACTTTCTGAGTCGATTTACGCATGTCAGTCCGTCCGTCTGTACGCCCGTCCACGTATTTTTGTTAACAAAGTACAGGTCGCATGGATGAAATTTGGCCCAAGGACGAACCGTATTAAAATTGAAGAAAATCGGTTCAGATTTAAATATAGCTCCCATATATATAGTCGTCCGATTTTATGTGAATGATGCACCAAACTCCCAATATTTATCCGATTGGCACAAAATTTTGCACAGAGTTCTGAATTTGGTCCAGACTGATGTCTGCGAAGTTAAGTTAAAATCGGTTTAGATTTAGTTATAGCTCCCATATATAGTTTCGTCCGATTTTATGTGAATGATGCACCAAACTCCCAATATTTGCCGATTGGGACAACATTTTGCTCAGAGTACTGAATTAGGTCCAGACCGTTGAAATCGATTCAGGTTTCCATATATATATATATATATAGATTTTTTATGAATGATGCACCAAACTCCCAATATTTGTCCAATTGGGAAAAAAATTTGCACAGAATACTGAATCATATTCACATTGATGTCTCCGATTTTTTTTATATATAATTTCTATATATAATTTCGTCCGATTTTAGGTGAATGATGCACAAAACTCCCAATATATGTACGATTGGTACAAAATTTTGCACAGAGTACTGAATTAGGTGCAGACTGATGTCTGCGAAGTTTTGTTAAAATCGGTTCATATTTAGATATAGCTCCCATATATAGTTTGGGCCCATTTTTTGTGAATGAACTCCCAATATTTGCCCGATTGTGAAAAATTTTGCATAGCGAATGCTATTGAGAAAAAAATGATGCGTGATAAGGTTTGATGAAATCGGTTAAGATTTTGATATAGGTCTTATATATTTTCGTTCGATTTTATGTAAATGGTGGTTGCACGAAATTTGGCAGAGGGTATTAAATTGAATATAGTGATTACAAAAAACAAATGTGGTATGCAACGACCGTTCTATCTACAGGATATTGTATATATTAACATGTCTTGCATGTACCCAAATTAGTGAAGGGCATAATATAGTCGGCCCCGTCCGACTTTTGAACTTTCCTTACTGGAAATAACAATAATAGGTCTGGTAGATATTGTTAAAAACCGAATTTTATTATAACACCCAACAGGTAAACCCTGATTAAGGTGTATGACCAATTGATCCTTCGTCCTTCTTCTTAAACGAATATACCTTTGTATTTCATATTTTATATCATAAGAGTACCTCAGTTCCTTTTACAAATCTTGCATCCATTGTATGTTGGTTTAGCATACATAACAATAAATCGTAACTTCTTCGATAGAAACCATAAGACATGTGTATTTGCTTCATGTGTGTGCTTGTGTTGTTATGATTTTCTTTCGAATTTGCTGATATTTGTTCATTTGTCTTGGGACTAGAAACAAAAAAACTACAAGTGAAGTAGTTTCGTATTCATAGTTCCATTCTTACTGGGAATAAGTTAGAGGAGTTGTAACACAACAAGATTCAATTTCACATAAATATTTTACTACAGTTTTTGTTTGGAGAGAATAGAAAAAATCAACGAACAATCAGACTAGCTCTATTTGCATAACAATTGAATGAAGAAGGCCTGGAAAGAGGATTTGTCAGGTTCAGTTTTTTGTATTGCGTATAGTTGAAGTTTTCATTTTCTTGCTTCGCTATAGATTCGTTACAGAGGCTTACCTCACCACTAAATGTAGCGGAGCATATTCTGGGTAAATGCCAACAGCATGCTAGGACATACAGACAATTTTTTTATATTTTTTGCACTAGCAGCTATGTTTGAAACAAGTAAAATGAAATACGTTTAGAGGAAATCGTCAATTATTTACCCTACATGATTACGCGGAAAGGAAATTTTGAACTATGGTTCCGATTTCTGATATAAAGTACTACATATAGAAATCTGGTTTAGATTTAGATATAGTCTCCAAATGAAAGTCACTACATCTATTTCAAATATATAGTCTCTGATATAAACTAACCTATTAACAGCTAGGTCGTTTGTTTTTTGTTTTTACATTATCATGGGATGCGATAACTTTTCGTTCTTCAGCATCGCATTAACGAAAAATAAGATATTTGTGATGTAGGGTCTGAAAAATAAACTTCGTTACTGAGCAGTATGAATGTTTCTCTACATTTGCATATACTTGCTCGTATGTGCACTAGTAGAAGCATATGGAATGTGTAGATGAGAAACACATGAACATTTTTCAATTATCCTGTTATATCCTGCATATACGATGCCTGCTGAGAATGTGGTGGGCATATTTTGTGGGAAGCAAGTGCAGTTTTATTTTAATAAATTTTTCCAAAATTTGAATTTAGTTGACTGATGAGTATGATTTTAATTGATCAAGCAATGGGATGTATTAAAATCGTCCGTCCGTCTCACAGTGGGGAAAAATGCAGATCTAGCGCTCAGAAAATAAAAGTAGATGTTTTACTGTATGTTTATCGATATTTTGGATAAAAATAGATTTAGATGGACAATTTTAATTATTTTATGAAAAAATTTGGGAATTTCTTTTTTTATTAACCCACTAAGCTCCGATTTTTTTAGAAAAAACTTAAATTTTTAGGTGAAAATTACTATTTTGAAGCTTTTTAAACATTTTTTACTTAGCAACATTTTTGGTTATAACTAATAGGACTCCTAACATGGGAGCTTCTTTTAAAAATTCCGAAACATTTGGAGGGTAAAAAGTGGGTTAAGGGCATACACTATTGTTATTATATGTATCTTTATTATTGTTAATATTATATATCTAAAACATTAAACTATACATATTTTATAAAATTTAGGCATTACTTATTAAATACTAATCACATTCAGAATCCGAGTTTTGATCTGAATTATTTGGTAGCATTGGATACTCCAGTAGTTTAAGGACTTCTTCAGATAGTGGCTCACTATATCGATGGTTAATAGCATATCCACAATCCATGGTTGAAAGGATGATACTAAAATTTTTACTTATTTTTTCATCAACACGACGATGCTAAGCCAGGTTGGCTAAAAAAAACGCCTAGCAGTATTGCCATCATTTGTTGTTTCGGATACTGACTTAGGTGTGTCAACAATAATGTGCATTTCTTCCTTCAAATCTTTAATGATACGTGCCTTATTTTCTTCGAAAAGTGGCCGATCGGAGCTATTAATTTTCCACTTTTTTAAAACCAGTCGGTATAAATGTGCTATACACAGACCGTATTCGTATAAGTTGATGTTTGGTGTTAATGACGAAATTTTGTTATAATTTGCTTATAGCGAAAACCATAAATGTAGGTAAAACCGTGTATATATGAATGTTACACCAATGATATTTTTTTCAGGGTTCATAAAGTAGACCCTATACCTGCGGTATTTGAGAAGACTCTTACAACCGATTTCGTTGTAATTTAAATATTTATTTAGAAAGACATTTGGAATAAATGTATATTCAGTACATGAGTTTAAAATCAATGTTTGGAGCAGCTTACTTAAATACCCTCATACTCACACCCATTACTCTGGAATCTTAGGACGGACATTTTGAACTTGTTGTTTTATTATCTGCTATGCTGTGATCTATTCCAAGTCATATTTAATCAATTATATCAACAAAATTCACAAATTTTGAATTTTATTGGCATTTCCCACACCAAATTGGCTTTTTTTCAAAAAATTGCCATAAATCCGAGAGTCGCAGGAAGTCGCAAGAAAAATTTAGTATGATGTTCTAGACAGACACACCAAAAAATTAAAAAAAAATAACGCTGAACTCGACTGCACTCCATACGAAACCCCTATTTTAATTGAAGGATTTTAAAAAAAACGGACCTTACATATATTTAGCCCGAAACACCTAAATTAAAATAACTTGTAAGTTATATAACTATTCCATTTAATTAAACACCAATACTATATATCAAAAATGAAGAAAATTCTATAATAATATATTCACAGAATTCACACGATCATAGCAATTTTATAGCTAAAAAATACCATTTTTAACATTGGAAAAAATATATATTTTAAATTTACCGTTATTCCCTTCTAACTCATTTATTCGGATTATTTTATACGGACTTAAGTACACTCAACACTCTACTTTAAAACTGCATTAATGTTTTAAAGTTTCCTCCAGGTTCATTTTTTTATTTTCTGCGCGCTAGATCGGTATTTTTCCCACTGTGCGTCTGTTGTAATCACGTGTATGTCTTCTGAAAGAATTGAGATAAGGTGCTGAAATGTTGCATAGGGTTGAAATAAGGTCAAGTTCGAAAATGAGTTATATCGGTTCACGTATAGACATAGCCTTCATATAAGGCTACCCAAATTTTCGGTATTTTAGTGGTCTTAAGCCCGTTTTTCGACCGAATAGATTGTGCAAAGTTTGGTTCAAATCGGACATTCCATTCACCTGATATTGAACTTATTAATAATGACAATTTTGGCGCTTTGTGGGGGAGGTACCAGCAGCAGTGGACCAATGAGTCTCATCTTCAAACCTGATCTAGGCTTGGATTGTGCAAAATTTGGTATAAATCTGACATTCCATTCGTCTGATATTGTATTTGTAAATATTTATGGTCTTATCTTCCTACTTTATCTAAGCTTGGTATATATAGTAGGTTGTACTAAGTTTGGTTCAAATGGGATAGTCCGTTCGCATGATATTATAAAAGTATTTTTTTGCAGAATTTCGATCATTTTGTGTGGGAGGTACCAAAAGGAGTGGACCGATATTCCCCATCTTCGAACTTAAACTAAGTTTGGAAGAAATAATAAGATGTGCAAAGTTTTTTCAACAGTAGTTTGCCTTCTTATTGTGTAGCAAATTTATCTACTAAAAAATTATAAATACAAATAAATTGTTTCAATTTCTTCACTAAAAAATATAAATATAGATCCACTTTTTCTGGCAGCCCCCATATAACGGTACCCCCAAATTAGTGTTTGGGGGTACTATGGGGGATATGGATTTGTACTCCTAATTTATACCCTACAAAGTATGGAATTCGAAAACGTTTTAGCCATTTATTGTAATCATTCTACCTTCGTAGGATATCGAGATAAAGAACTAGAACGACTAATTCGAGAACGAACTTCATCGGCCTGCATTTAGGTCTAAGCTCTATATAATTATACTTGCCGATTTTCGGTATTTTTAATATTTAGCCTGCAATTGCAGTATTTTGAGGATTTTAAACACATGTTCCACTCTACCATGCACTGGTCATATAGGCCCACGTTTTGGGGTTTGAGATATTAGGAAAAATCCACATTAAACATTGCTGAAGTTTGCATTTTATGTGTATGTTGGCTTACAAAAAATCTTGATACAATTATCGGTATGTGCCACTTTTTGTATGATTCATGTATCCCCCCTAATATTACTTACATGAAAAGTCTTGGTATACTTTATGGTGAAAATTTTAGGAGTGTAATATAAATATTTTTGATAGTAATTTAATTTTTCTGACCGTCAGTAGTTTGCAATATATCTTTGAAATATATTGTTTGTGCACGTTCACTTATTTTGGTCAAGTAACTATAACGTCAATCGCTTCAGTTTTTAATATTCTCTTTAATTTTTCCCCATATATCAATGTTTTTTACTCAAATGCGAGACTTATAGATGTCAGTGGAGTACACGTCTTCTAGAGAAATAATGGTCCGGAAATTTTTTCGGTAAAAAACATTGTTTGTTTGCTATGAGGCACGTAGCGCCGTACTTCTGAAATGTAACATTGTCTGGATAGATATCATAGAAAAACGTTAACCCTCTCTCGAAAGTAAAATTTATTCAAATGAAGGTTCACTCCTCAACATAAATACGGATTTTATAAATTGATTTTTTTTTTTTTTGTATAAGCAAAGACGTTATATTGTTTATTGTCCAACGACTTGGGTTCTTGCGTTAATTGAACTTAATAATCCTTAAACACCAAGTAATACACGGCGTAATTAACTACGAGAATCGAACAGATATGGACTTCCTTCCACACTTTAGCCCACAACAATAATATTCTCAACTGTTCTTGAGCTACGTACACGGGATTTATCCCAGCAAATCGAATATTTGTTCACTAATTTATGTATTGCTTAATGTCAGTTATTTTTCATCGCGAAATGGCAGAAGAGCTTACTCCTCTGCCTCCAACTCCTCACAGCAGTGTGTTTTTTTCCTAAAGACCCACTTCGATATAGTCCAAAAGTCATTCGTGTTCAATATTATCAATTACAGAATTACAAAACAAATCGGGAAAAATAATTTGTGTCAAGAAAATGCGACAGAATGTATCTAATGGGGGAATATTTGCATATTTATCATCTAAAAATTTTATCATCAAACATTTATTCATCCCTTTGCATATATATTTTGAAGATATGCATTAGTCGTGTTCTTCCAAAGAGAACATTTTCTAAATTACATAACGCAAATACCTTTAATGTTCACCAAGATAGACCATAAAATATTGCACCATCACTGAAACGGAAAATACTTTTGAAAGCTGGGGCCTCCTACCCAGTGGTCCACCAGTGTGGTCGTTCGGTCGTTAAACTGTTGCAAAGCACCACCTTGAAACCGCATTTAACCAACATTAAAAACTCATAAAAAGTAATACGAACTTATTTTTGTGAATGCGAACAGACACATTCACATGCACGCCACCACCACCTCAACATAAATGTCAAATTAACACACAAACACAGAAAGGACATTAAGTCGACGCTTTGAATTAAAGTATTTAATGCTCACAAAGTTTTACACTCTGACCTAAATTTGTTGACCATTGAAATGCCAAAAAGATGAGAATTTTAAAGGGCCAAATCTGTTTTATCTGGCAATGACATTTTTAAATCCGTTCCAGTATTTAACAACATTTACCTGTATAAATACAAATAGGGAATGTTAGATGTTGAACCTATACTTATTGAATGTGTAAAATGCTGAGCGAAGATGATGCTCTTTTTCAAAGAAAATTAACTAGAAATACTTTTTCTGATATGTAACTATTTCTATGTAATCAAAATGCAAATAATGCCCATTGAAATTGGCTAGCCCACTTCAAATTGATTTTATAGTATATGAAATACGAGGTGGGATCTGCACTCACAAATCAATATATTTATTGAACATTGTTAAGACAAACACAGATTAGTCATTGTGTAAAGTGGAAGAGATCATAAGTGATAACAAGAACATATCAGAAAGAGCCAATTCCACGATGACCGTTAATTGATAATGTACATGTGTTGAAAATGCTAAAATGCAGCGAAAACGAAAAAAGATAGTGAGGAACATTATGTGTTTTTGGTTCGAAAAAATAATGCCACAATATTTATTTTTTTAAATTTTATACCAGAAATTTCAGAAGAAAATTTTGGGATTATTCTTCTATTTTATCCGAATTTCACCGACAAATTGACATATATAACCAGTAAGGAAAGTAGTAAAGTCGGACGGGGCCGACTATATGATACCCTTCACCACTATGGGTATATTAAACAGGACTATTAGCATGAAATTGGATGAAATAAAATATGTGATATTTATATAAATGTGAATCTACGTAGATCTATCCATAAAGTATGTAAATCGACTTCAAACAAATATAAATGGGTCATCCGTTGGGCTATGTCTGTACTTCTAGAAAACGCAACTACATAATTCTATGCTCAATTTTGTACGTTGTGCAAAATTTGATGTCAAACTGACTAACATGAGAAGTTTGATGCCCAATTTACTTGAAATCGGGCGAAAATATATATGGAAGCTCTATCCAAATATTAAGCGATTTCAATCAAACTTGTCACAGGATAGGTTATACTAATTTCAGAACGTTTTGTTCCTATTGGTTCCTTGGTGCGTCAATTACTTAAAATCAATCTATAATAAAAGGGAGCTATATCTAAATCTGGACCGATTTCCACGAAACAACGCAATTCAGTACGTTATGACAAATTTTGTGCAAAACGAAAGATATATAGGGACTTTGGTGCACCATTTACATGAAATCTGACGAAACTATATGTGGGAGCTATATGTAAATCTTGACCTATTTTCACGAAACTTGGCTAACATCATTCTAGACTCAGTTCAGTACGTTATGCCAAATTTCGTGCAAATCAAAAGATATATAGGGACTTTGGGGCACCATTTACATGAAATCGGACGAAACTATATATGGGAGCTATATCCAAATCTAGACCGATTTTCACGAAACTTGGCAGACATCATTCTAGACTCAATTAACTACGTTATGCCAAATTTTGTGCAAATCGAAGGATATATAGGGAGTTTGGGGCACAATTTACATGAAATCGGACGAAACTATATATGGGAGCTATATCCAAATCTGGACCGATTTTCACGAAACTTGGCAGACGTCATTCTAGACTCAATTAACTACGTTATGCCAAATTTCGTGCAAAACGAAGGATATATAGGGAGTTTGGTGCACCATTTACATGAAATCAGACGAAACAATATATGGGAGCTATATCTCAATCTGGACAGATTTTCACGAAACTTGGGAGACATCATTCTAGGCTCAATTCAGTACGTTATACCAAATTTCGTGCAAATCGAAAGATACATAGGGACTTTAGGGCACCATTTACATGAAATCGGACGAAACTATATATGGGAGCTATATCTAAATCTGGACCGATTTTCTCGAAACTTGGCAGACATCACTCTAGGCTTAATTCAGTACGTTATGCCAAATTTCGTGCAAATCAAAAGACATACAGGGACTTTGGGGCACCATTTACATGAAATCGGACGAAACTATATATGGGAGCTATATCTAAATCTGGGCCGATTTTTACGAAACTTGGCAGACATCATTATAGGCCTAAATGATTAGCCTGTACCAAATTTCATGCAAATCGAAAGATATATAGGGACCGTTTACATTAAATCGGTTAAATATATATATGGGAGCTATACCTAAATCTGAACCGATTTTTCTCAATTTCAATAGGGTTCGTCCTTGGGCCGAAGAAGTGACCTGTGCCAAATTTCATCCAAATCGGATCATAAATGCGACCTGTACTTTGTTTACAATTTACCATGGACAGACAGACGGACGGACGGACATGCATAAATCGACTTAGAAAGTGATTCTATGCATATTCTCAAAAGGAACCATGGGTCCAAAGACATAATACCCTGTACCACTGTGTGGTGAAGGGTATAAAAATATTCGCTTCTTGTGTATAAGTATACAACTTGCAGATTATATCAAGACCCTTCCGATAAATCTTGGGGTTCTATAAATATGAAAAAATTGTAAATTATAACTATATTTTGAAATATACATTTTAAATTGCGTCTAAATCGCGTAATTCTCAAAATCATTTTATACGCATGCGGTTTCCAGGAAGTACAGAAGTTTAGCTTCCAATCCATGTAAATTTTGCGAAATTTCATTTGACGGCTAAGATGTACTACACGTTGCATTGAAGTACCCAAAACTCGTAAAACGCCAATAATTTCCGAAGACTCCATATGCCTTCGACGCGCATCCGATTTCGGTTTGCACCCTAAAAAATACATAGATTTATACCTATTTCAGTGTGGTCCATTAAGATCCATGGATGACCGGGAGGTTCCGGTCACATTAGAAATCGAGCCATAATGAGCTAGCTTCAGTCAGTTGGGGGGTTCGTGTCCCTGGAGGTCACAGCCACTACTCTTAACATAAACAAAAATGTTATATAGACTCCCTTTTAACACATTTTAAGAATATTTAAAGCATTACTACAACTGAAAATGAAATTTAATTTTATCCCAACTGGTTTAGAAAAGAACCAAATTATTTATCGTTATTCCACATACTGATAACTTCAGATTCCTGGTGTTCTGGAATCGATAGCCTCATAACCCATCCCATCCATGGACTTACTGGCTTACTGTTTATTGTTAAGTCCCCTATTTCTGATTATTGTTGTCTACTCTCACATCCCGGCCGTAAAATCAGGAATAATTAAGCATTCATTGTGAATTATAGTGATTCAAAAACAAAATAAATTCATTTATTCAACAACATGATTAAATATAAATTAAATAGAATGGGAAACTCGAACAAATCGAACTCCAAAAAGTTTGATGTTTTTCTTTTTTTTTTTTAATTAAGAAAAGACTATTCAGTTTATGAATACAGAGCAAAATGAATTTATGCAAATATAATTTCAATTATTAATAATCTTAATTCTTAAAGAAAACAGTAGGAGTATATTGTTTTATTATTAGATTATTGAAAAACTAGGATGTTTAAATATTACTTCATTACTAGGTGTGTACAAAAGAAAAGGGAAAACCGTAGGCATTTGGGTATATCTGACAGAATTCTGTTTTAACAGATTTTGAGGTGCACAAGTTACAATACAGTTTGGCATAGATATAGCAAAATTTGATTACAATTTGAAGCATAACATATTGTGAACTTACCACCATGTATCGTCTTTTACAGCACATCGAGTCCTCGAAGAACATGTTGGTGACGTCAGTGGCTATATCAATTTAATATACAAATTTGCTGTATATACGCCATATTAATGGAAATGCTTTATGTAACACCTTCTGTTATCAATATACTCCTATTTTACTTATTCTAATCCCGGAATATGAAAATCCTTAGGGATGAATCCGGGAGGGTGTTTTTTTCAGGAATTTATATATCTTGCGGATATAAACAGGTATAGTGCTTGCTCGTGTGATCAAATACGGCTTATAAGATCATGTGGTTTCTTCTATAGATTTTTCAATCAATGTTATGTCACTTGTAAAAATGTTAGGTCACGCACTAACAAAATAGCTGGAATGCGGCTGATTTGTACAGCCCTCCAGGAATAGCTACACAGAGCACGGTATTTCCTCGGTAGATGGATTTTTGCAGTAAAGTGCTCTGAATATAAAAATAATCATCCAATTACTACGACTGTCGACGGAACTATATATTTATATATAAATTACCTGTGTATAACTTTCCAAAAAGCTTAGACGGTGGTTACGATCCGATCGCGAGATATAATTTGCTATGATCGTTAACAAATGGAAACTGCGATTTATTTATATCAGACCCTGTTGACAAAAATCGAAAATTGGTCAAAATAAGGTAGTTATTAGCTGATTTAAATTGTTATTTTATTTCAAATCGGAGGTTTCAGAAAAATATTGATGTAATTTTACACTTGATCCCTTGATCAATATCACTCCACGTTGTTAAAATTTATTGAATCGTAATTAGAAATTGCTTAAGCCAAAAACTTGTTGATTGATCCAGTACAGCAGACAGAAAGATCGACCAGTATTTACAGAGAAACCACTTAGGCTTTCTGCTAATCATGTAAAAAAGAAATAAAATTCACCACCCTGCTGATTTCCAAAACTGCAAGATTTTGCTTTGCATACCGTATATAATTTACAGACCTACCGTAAGGCAAGGGGGTGGAGGTGTAGCGGATCGACCTGCGCTACAATGAAGAATAAAAGAACAAAGAGTATGTTAAAAAAGAGGGTAGTGCAAAACAATATCCGAGAACTAGAAAGATGTGGTGTGGGGCGAGGGGGGTGTGTGTGCGAGTACTTGAATACTGTTGTTGTGTACTGCACGTAAATGTAAAAATAAAGAGTAGCAACGAAAAAGGGAAGGTTAAAGCATAACAGCGAAATTGAGTGAGTTGATGACCTCTATATTATAACCCAGCAAACTATTGCAGCAAGTAAAAACCAAAAACGTATTTGGGGGTTTTGTATGTATGTCCATCATTACAAGGTCAATATCGTGAAAAGTTTGCAACGACAGATCAATTAACCCAAAACTTTTTCAATTTTCGCGGATTGTCATTTTGTGGGGGCGGTACCAAAAGGAGTGGACTGATTTTCCTCATCTTCGAACTTAAACTAAGTTTGGAAGAAATATTACGATGTTCAAATTTTGGTTTAAATCGGTTACTCCCTTTGAGAGTTATCGTGCGCACCAGTCGGTTATATGCCCATTTGC
>NW_026889174.1:0-12324 GCF_032173495.1 Musca vetustissima
ATGTGTGTGGATTGATGTACCAAAGAAGTATCTATTGTACCAAATTACACCGAATTCGGTTGAAAAGCACGCTCAACAACCCCCTTTGATACTCAATAAGTATATATAATGTACCAAATTTTAGCGAAATTTAAGAACCCAAAGTTGGGGTACCCTTATATGCCTATGCGTGGGCCGATATAGTTCATCTTCGAACATGATCTGCCTGTAGACAAAAGACAACTCTACGTTGTCGTTTAGAGGCTAGACAGCAGAGAGACGGACATGCTTAAATCGTCATAGAATTTTACTCTGATAAAAATATGTATTTTCGTTCGGTTAAGTCGTTTCACATATAGACACAGATCATACATTTAATTTAGTCCACTTTCATGTTAATGGTCCTTCAAAAATGCGAGGTATGTTAGGATGAATCTCTTGAATATAGCCAAAGTGGTTAAGGGTATAATATAGTCGGCCCCGTCCGACTTTACTACTAGATTTTAATTATAATTATCAAAGTTTTCATACAAAGTGGCTACAAATACAGTCATAAAAGACATGCTTAAATGGGATCTACCAAAACAAACATAGTAATTTCTTTATAGTTTTCGAATGGGTTAAGTTTTTTAATTATTTTTATAGGAATCTAATTTAGGTGTTACCCAACATTTCTGCAAATTGGTTGCTGATTTTTACGTTCTGTACCACCGTTATTATATAAATTTTTTCCACAATTATGAGTAAAAACACCCCGAGTTAATAAAACATACAGTTGTACCCGGTTATTTACCGTAGGATTCAGGTGAATTTCAGAGAAAATCATATTTTTACACTGGGCAAAAATATTTTGAGCGGTGGTGTAAATTAAATTTTCGAGTAAATTATGAACGCAGAAGGACGAATTCGGTTACTCTAAAGTACTTGAGGAAAAATATATATATTTTGTTTCAGAGGTTATTTTTGAGAAGATATGTCATCAGTCAGATGGAAAGATGAATATTTTTCTAAAACATATCAAGTCTCTTTACACTCTTCGTCTTTATTTTCTTAAGGCGTAAATTTAATACCTCAAAACGAGATTATCTAACCTTTAACTATTCTACACAAATACTCGTATGATTTCAACAATTATTTCCACTTTTAACCGATCCTTGCTTAGAACTCCTATATGACTAATAGATTATCAATAACTGAAAATTTCCATCAAGAGTTATCATAATACCAAACACGTTCATAACATTAATTCGTGGAAGACAGATCTGGTTTCCTAACTTTTGTACGGCATTTTCGAATAATAAAAGAGATTTTTGCACCGGTTTTAATCAAACATTGCCAATCGCATACCAAATACAAAATTACAAATTGTGGAAAGAAATTCATCTAAATCAAGTGGCAGTCAGGGAGATGAGTAATGCAGAATCTTTCATTAGACTTTGGACTTTTTTTGAAATAATGAAATATTGGCCCTATTCTCGTTAAAAAAAACGATTTTCTTAAGTTCACCGAAGAAAATGCAACCGTTTTGAGTTCTTTCACAATAAATTAGACAGGTTCTTGTTTTTAAAATCTTAACTGCTTAAATTCACATCACAGTGTCATTAAAAAGCATACGATGTATAATTATGGCATTTTGTGCTAATGTGAATTCATGTCCTGCGGCATCATCAGAATCATCATTATCTGTAGCATACACAATCACATAAATATGCGTGTGTGTGTGGATGAGTTCGTGTATATTATGGTCTGCGTTGGAATTATATGGGGCAGCTCAATTTGAATCTCATATTTTCCTCCAACCCCCAACAACATAACAGATAACGGCAAGAGTAAAACAGAAAATTCGAAAGCAGTCGGATGGTATGGGAGACTGTATTATGCTCATTAACGTAATAACGCCACACACTCAGATTCAACATTCAAATAAGACACCGACACTCACACATTCACTGCGCGAACTCATTCACTCATACTGTGACACAATCAGATGTTATTATAGGCCTTTAATGTGCTGTCGTACAGTTTATGATGTCGTTTTGTTCGTCTGTCTGTCGGCTTTACTGTCTGTCTCAGTGCCTACCAAACAACCAACCAGCCAGTCATCCTGCTAGTCAATGTGAGAGGACAACAGCGTGGATTGTTTGAAAGTGTGTTGGTGTTTGTTTAAAAATGAGGCACTGAGCTCGCATAAATCACTCATTATGAGGCGTAATTAATGCGACTATATGGCGACCTAAATTTTATATAAATCATTAGATTAGGCAAACAAACCTTTCCCTCGCTTGTACCGCAATAATGGAAGGACACACAAACCCGCACTGCGAGTACAACAGTACAGCCATACAAACAATATCCATACGAGCGAGTCTGTGGCAATTTAAACAAATCGGCCCTCTTGCAGTTGGTATTTGAGAGAAGTTTGAATGATGTTGGGTTCACAATTTTCTGAAATTCAGGTGAGAACAAACTTGGTTTTGAATTTTGTGAGACAATCAAATTCGAATTGAAATTTATATTTTTTTTTAAAAAACTGTGACACAAAGTCGAGCTTATGGTTCTTAAGTGGGTTGAAGACTTTGGCGAGTATATATAGGTAATGTTTTCGGTTCTTTCTAGAGTTCTTGTGCGCATTTTCGTCGATATATTATTGAACCGTAAACTAAAAACCACAAGACGGAACTTTTTGACTTCCAAGTATTCAACGAAAATATCGCTCACAGGGTCTCCAAATGCGCTTAAATTTTAATGCGTGGAGCAATTGTAATTCAAAACATTTCCAATACGATAACATTAATTGGAAGTCATAGTACGTTTACATTGTACTGGATTTCATTAAACCTGTGGGCATTGTTGCCAATGTAGCACTTTTAGTGCTAGATTTAGCACTTTTTAAACTCGTTTAGCACCAAAAAAATTGATCTAGCTCCTAATATCTTTTTTAGCAATTTTTATTTTTTCTGGACATTTCAAAATTTCCCGTATATTTGGTTTTATACCAAAAATGTTTTTCGATTCCACATAAACCCATTGAATTGTTTTATATTTCACGCTATGAGCTTTATTTTTAATGTTATAAAAGTGTCAGTATATCTGCGAACAAGTAAAAAAACCCGACCCGGCCGAACTTGTTATAAACACCATGTTAAACACCACCCTGCACCACGTGGGTGGTCCACGTCCCACGTTATATGGGAGTTATGTCAAAAAAATGAACCTAATTCGAAAATTTTCGCCAAATATATTTTTAAATTACAGCCACTTTGGTCCGGTTCTAAAATCGGACGGAAATTTTATATGGAGTATATGATCAAATATAGAAATTGTCCGCATAAATATTTTCTACCCTAACAGAGCCCAGAGAATACAGCTAAACCTCTCAAAATACCGAAAATAGGTCGGTACTTTAAGCCTGCCTCCGAAACCTACGCGCAATGTGATATTACAATCAATTCTATTAAAAAACGTCACCGACCGCTCTCTGGAGGCTACCCCGAAACACGGCCCAATATTGATAATTCTTGGTATGGAGATTTCCTGCCTAATGAGAATCCAAAATATTAAATTGAAACCACTTCGGATGAATAACATGCCTGAAGTCACCAAACCACCGAATAATTGAGGTACCGCTCTATACCAAAACGTGGACCCATATTGATAATGTTTGGTATGCAGATTTTTTATATGGCTAATAAGAGTATATACACCTTGATACGGTGAAAATGTGCCTCATCGAATTGGTTTTAGACCGCATGTTTCTTTGGACCAAATCCGTTTCATAAAATTTTGAGTCGATTTACGCATGTCCGTCCATCCGTTGTCCGTCTGTCTGTCTGGCTGGTGCGCACGATAACTCTCGAAGGGAATAATCGATTTCATCCAAACTTTGCACTTAATATTTCTTCCAAACTTAGTTTAAGTTCGAAGGTGGTGAATATAAGTCCACTCCTTCTGGTACCTCCACTATAAAATGGTTAAAATTAAGCTAAAAATTAATTTCATAATAACACGCAAACGGACTATCCTATTTTAACGAAACTTTGTACAACCTATTATCTTCACCAAGCCTAGGTCAAGTAGGAAGATGGGATCCATTGGTCCACTCCTTCTGGTACCTCCCCAACAAGGGGAATTTCAATACTTATAAATGCAAGGCGAACCCTATATCAATTCCGAAGATTGGACCCAGTAGTTTATAAAATTTTATCAACATTAAATCCGAATCCTCTTTAATAAAAACATATTTCTTATGTAAAGCTAATAATAAAATCTGTGCGTAATTCTGAAGTCCTCCGCAAACCATAGGCTGGGGGTATATATCTGTCGGCAACACCGACTGACACTTTTTTACTTGTTTCCAATGAAAATCCAAAATATCAAATTATAGGTAATTCAATTGGGGCTATCCTAAAAAGGACACACATATATCTCATTTCAATACCATCCTAGGAATATTAGCAATGTGCAATATTTCAAAGATCTGTCTTCAATATTGCGAGCTATATATACAGGGCTATATCGACACAGAATTTTATTCTGATTATGAATAAATGGGATATCAGGTGAATATTTCCAGGTTTGGCAAGCAATATTAAGAAATACAGATTTCATTATAAGCGAAATTCCTTCTAAACATTTTTAGCACTTTAATTTGTCACTTTTTTAAATTTTTAGCACTTTCTAGCATTTTTAAAAAAAAAAACTAACATTTTTAATGTCAAAGTTTTGGCAACACTGCCTGTGGGTTTAAACTGTCAGTTCCATTGCATATATGTTAAATAAATCCTCATAAAGTAGGTTCTAATGTATCTTCCGTTTCAGAGCAATTCCTTTCGAAACATTTCAATTGTAATTTAAAAAACATTTGTAGTTCAGGTTTTACTATTCGTTGTATATAAGTTTAATTTAAGATGTTTCGGATTTTATGTTGATCAAATATATAATATTGACCCTTTTTGTAGGATTTACCAGAGGAGAAGGCAGACGGGACTTGATCTAGGCTTGGTAAAGATAATAGGTTGTGCAAAATTTTGTTCAAATCGGGCATTCCATTTGCCTGATATTGGATTCATTAATATTGAAAATTGTGGACCTTTGTGGGGGAGGCACCAGAAGAAGTGTACCAATGGGTTCCATCTTCAAACTTGATCTAGGCATAGTAAAGATAATATGTTGTGCAAAGTTTGGTTCAAATCGGACATTCCATTCGCCTCATTTTCACTTCAAAAATATTAAAAATTCAGAACATTTGTGGAAGAACATGGGGTCTAAAACCAAAATTTCGTTGAGGCACATTTTTACCGTATCATATAATCGCCGTTCATAAATGATTTTAATATGACCATTCCACACCAAATAAATTGGCTTAAAGTGTGTTCCCAGGGAGTGACAATTTAATGTAATGTAGCCAACGATGTAATTGTAGTCAACATTCAACTACAAATTCCACATACGTTATTATCTATTTATTGTGCGCCGTGCCAAAGGTTAGTTAACTCATGAAAACGATATTTTGAAAAATGTCATAAAATGTAAATTCTCCATCGTCAACATTTGATGCCACCACCTACGTTATGAAAAATCTTCCTATGCAAACACTAAATAGATGTGAAAGTTATATATTTTATTTGAATTGTGTGTGTGATTATCAGAGAAACGGATGCCCCGTTTCACATAATTCAAACACTTGCTCAACCTTATCCCCATCCTGCTAATGATGAGTAGTAATATATATCTACTCGAATAACACACACGTACATACAATGTCCTGGAATATGGTTTTGGGTAATATAAATTTGATGTTGTATGTTGAGTGAACATTTATTTGTAAAGCTGCAGAGGCAGTATCATCACATTATATACAAATAACAGTTGAAAATGTTGCCATAAGCACTCATCAAAATACTCATCGTTTACCAGTACTTTTTGTGCTGTATCCAGGGCATTGAATATGCGAGGGAACCGAGTTGCTTTACACAATTTTGCTTAACTATGCTTGTCATTAGCGTTACTAACATCATTCCTGTCATCTCTTTTCTGCAATGTCAACCTTTTTCATTTTCAGAGTTTGGGTGATACTTTGCTTTGTGATAGAACGTTTATGGTGATATGGATATTTTTTTTTTCATTAAGCAGGTAAAAGATTGTTGAATAATATGTCGTTTAGCTTTAAGGTTTTCGTTTTTATCAATTTCCATAGATCAGTAATTTTCTATGTTGATAATTTATAAAAAATACAACTAATTAGTTTTTGTAAGTTTTCTCACAATGTGTATTTGGGAATAATATATAAGATTGTATATTTCACAAATATCACATATTTTTAATATGAATGGGGAAATATCAAAAATTTCGAAGATGTACCGCAAAGGTTTAATGGGTACGAACATGAATGAATATTTTTCACCACTTTGGGCAGATACAAGAGATGCTAATATGTACAATATCCGGTAGATAGAACAGACATAGCATCTATGGATGATCACTGAAATGAAATCGGGCCAAAATAAGTTTGTGATCTACTTAGATATTTGAACCCATAAAAAACCATACATATGTGATTCTGAAATCAATGAAAAATTTCATGTCAATCGGGCAGACTTGTATTCTTCGGTGGGAGCTAAATCTAAATCTGAACCGATTTAAAA
Organism: Musca vetustissima; assembly: GCF_032173495.1. Lineage (NCBI taxonomy): Eukaryota > Metazoa > Arthropoda > Insecta > Diptera > Muscidae > Musca > Musca vetustissima. The sequence continues at coordinate 6,624 of NW_026889174.1, forward strand.
ACAAGTGAAAAAGCGTTAAGTTCGGCCGGGCCGAACTTTGGATACCCTCCACCATAGGTATACTATCATCGAAAATATAGGGTACATACCCAAAAGTGGACGTGTACCGAAATTTCAATGTACACCATATACAATTTTCGGCAATTTTTAATGGATATTTTTCCTAAAAACCCCAGAAAGTGGTTCGATATTGACGACGCATAGTAGGGTGGAACATCCCCAAAATACTGTAATTAAGAGGTCAAAGTTATATAAGGCCATTACGAATATACACAGGTTTTATTTCAGCCTAATTGTGAACAGATACAGCTCTGTTTCGAAACTAAAATGTTTGCATCAGAATACACGTCCCTGCTTATGCTAAATATAAAAAAAATACCGAAAATCTGTAGGTATCATTATATGGGTGCTAGTCCTAAATGTGAACTATAGTTCAACATTCTCGATATCCTCTGCAGGAGAAATAATTACAACAGAGTCTTAGAACCAAACCCAAAACGCAGAACAAATTAGATAACTGTTTTAATATAAACATATAATTATTTTTATATAAGCCAGTGAGCGGAGCAGCATAGTCCATACGATACCCTACACAACTATCACGGAAATCTAAGATTCTGCGGATTCTTATTTCGAGCCTGGCAATATTTCGTGATAGTTGCACCCTCTTGCCCGATTAGAGGTCAACAGCACGTCTTCCTTACACTTTTTTCCGAATATTACTAATATTCAGTACAGTTCTTCTAATTACTTGTCCAGATTCCCTTGACCGTGGGTTGTGTTGTGATGTTCGGTGTATAATTGTGGCCTATAAATCGACTCAAAAAATAATTTAAATAAATAAGTTTCATCCCAAAATTATTATCTGATCATCACCGAAAATTATAGTCCTTGCCCTGGACCACTACTGGAACCTCATGGAACATTTCAAAACGATCAGCTCTATATTTCCGCCCTCCAGTGTGATAATGGGTTACTAAATAATATCTCAGTACATATGCATCTGTAAATATTTAAGTGTAACTCCCACATCTGAGTACATACGACCATATAATTGGTATCTATTTAAAGGTCAACCACTCCTCTTGGATATACTATCAACTTCTCGGGTCTTTGTTCTTCATGGGCAAATATATACGCTATATAATACAAATTTTGTCTTTTTTCACACAAAATTCAGGGTCCATTTGACCCGCTACATATTGGCCGATCAAAACAGGCATGCTTATTCTTTGGCCCAATCCCCTTCTCCGTGCAAAAATTCGCGGTGTTTGGGCCATATTTGCGGCCTCTGGAGCGACCAGAAAAACCGACAAAAAAGTTTTTGGTCCATTTCATCCACTAAATATTAACCAATCTTTTCCAAAAATAATAGGATCCTTCATTGGCCAGAACCCATCCTACATGCAAAATTTCGTGAAGATTGGTCCATAACTGTGGCCTGTATCGTGTTTACAAATTATAATGGACAATATTTCGCGGCGTTACAAACTTTTGGGGCTGCACAAAGCTATAATACCCTAGTAGTAGTTGTGTAGGGTATAAAAAAGGGGGTTATATGAGGACTACCCCTAAAAGGGAGTGAATATTAATAATTTTTGGTAGGGAGATTTGTTACCATATACGACTACAAAATACCAAATTTCAGTGAATTCGGTTGAAAAATGCGCTAAAAATACTGAAATTTGGGAGTACCTTTATATGGGGGCTACCAGAAAAAATTGACTTATATTTTTAATTTTTAACGGAGAGATTTGGTACCCAATAAGAACTCAATATACAAAATTTCAGGGAATGCGGTTGAAAAACGCGCTCAAGAACCCTAAAATACCGAAAATTGGGGGATACCGTTATATGGGGGCTACCCGAAAAAATTGACCTATATTTATACTTAGAGGTTTGCTACCCTATAAGAACTCAAAGTACCGAATTTCAGCGAATTCGGTCGAAAAATGCGATCAAACCCCCAAAATATCGCAAAATTGGGGGTACCCTTATATGGGAGCTATGCCTAAACGTGGACCGATAAATCTTCGAACTTGACCTGCCTGCACACTCTATGCGAAATTTTGGCGATCTATCTCAATTCGTTTAGACGCCAGAGTGATTACAACAGACAGACGGACATGCTAATAGATTTTTACGCTGATCAACAACATATACACTTTATAGGGTCGGAAATGATTATTTCGATGAGTTACAAACGGAAAAACAAAACTAATATAACCTCCATACTATGGTGGAGGGTATAAAAAAAAACTTCACATCAAACTGGACCTAGTTTAGTGCTCTGTGCAATACGTTGTATTAATCGGACAAATATTGGGAGTTTGATGCACCATTTAGATAAAATAGGACGAAAATACATATGGGAACTATATCTAACTGTAAATTTAACATTGGGCAAAATAAGTGGTTTGTGCTAAAGATAATCAACATTGGATCATAATTTCGGCCTGTACTTTCTTCAAAAGAAAACATGACGGGCGGACCGACATGCATGCATGAATTAACTCAGAAATGATTCTATGCATAGTCTCAAAATTAACCTTAACACTAGAAAGACGGGAATTTTGTATATACCTATATTGCCTAAAATCGGTCAAAATGACCTCATTCTGAAAGAATTTTTATTGTGTAACGAAATTTTTTTTAACTTATTTTTTAATATTTTTTACATTATTTACAATCATACAAAACGTTGTTATAATTTGTTTTCGGTGGGAGGGCCTCGAGTTTCCCTTTTCGAAAAATAAACGTCCGGACAAAATGTTCGAAAAAGAGGAAGTCTTTACTCTAAGTGTGAAATCGACTGGAAATATAAAATTTATTTTTCCCGATTTGTGTGTTCGTTTGTGTTTCTAGAGTAGCAAACGGGTTTCGATGTTGTTGTACCGATCTGGTCATATAAGAAATTTACTTTATACAATAATAAAAGCAGTTTGATTATTTAATATTTCAAAAAGGTCAAAATGACCGCTTTTAGGCAATATAGGTATAGCACATGTGAATATGGGAAATGAAAGAGGGGAGGAAGCAGCTACTATGATTAATAAACGTAGTTCTATGTGGTACAAAAAGTCACCAAATTTTAAAAAGCTGGGTCATAATATACACAATTGTTTTTGTACTTAAAATTGAAAAACAGTCATATTGACTGCCTTCGGCAATCTAGTGTTAAACTGGTCGAAGATGAAATTAGATATTTATAACATCTACCATAAGGAGAATACATCGATAGTTCTTCTTGATATCTTGAGAATATAAAACATCCTTTTTTGCGTTTTTTCGTTCAAGGTCCTATCCCAAAATGAGTTTTCTCCTGGAAGCCCCCATGATATTTAGATATTTTGAATGCCTACCTTTTGTTGGTGGGTATAAAAAGTTCCGAAGGCAAACATTAAATTTTTTTTTAAAATAGGAAAATTTAACATTACATAATTAAAACCTGTAGGCAATGTACGTTAAAATCTTCTCAAGTTAACATAATATATTTAACCACTATTATAAACATAATTTTATTTTATATTAATTCATTCCAATAAAATCTCCTGCATTCCATATATAGTTTCGCTCATAAATTAGGATTTAACTACAAACTTTGAACATTTCAAATCTAATTTTTTCATCTACTCAAAAAATGTATAACAAACTTATCTCTGTTGACTTACTTTTCATGGCAAATAATATTTAAAATCCTTTCGTTTCAAATATGGCACGTCTAAGGATGGAAGGCAAATGTTTTGTTTTTAGACAAAACGACCACCATAGTCATAAAACTTAATGTTAACTTTAGGAAATAAATGTCAAAAAATAGAGAATCATACTTCATATTAACTACTCCCCAACCACGAATGTTACAAAACGAAACCCACCGACCGACCGAACGACCAACCAACAATAATGGATCCTTTGGAAATAAAAACAAGAACAATAACAGCAACAACAACAAATGCAAAACCATTTGAACAATTAAATGTTGGGATTTATTTTAATAAGGGAATTAAAGGGGATAGAGTTAGGGTTGGTCCATAAAAGAAGGCGAAAGATTTTCATTATTGTTAAATTACAGAGGCGTCGTATTCTGAGAAATGAGAACACACCAGAAGGAGAATTATCTTTGGAACAAGTTAAAAATATAATAATATTGAAATATATTTAATATATGTTGCCAAATTTGGTCCAAACATGGTCCATATCCAGTTTAAATCATAAGTTCTGAGACGAGCAGTTTTTTATTCAAATTTACCCACCCACAATTGCCTGTCCTTGATTGCGTCGAAGGCAACAAACTACAATACTTATGTTGAAAGTTTACGCATACACCCGCACACAAAACGGACGTATTTTCTAATTTTCGGCATTTGGAAATTATTGTAATTCTGAGCATTAAGTAAAAATTATTTGAAAAACTTTTCAAAAATATTTTATAACTGAACAACAGCAACGTACATATCCCAATGCCGAAACAGCATAACAGCAATGTTCGGTAATAGGAAAAATGTTACACAAAATCTATCGAAGGAGATAAAATCATCGTAGTTGCTACTGCCATAAAGAAGCAAAACAAAAATTCGAACTAATAAATAAAATTTGTTTTAATAAAATATAAACACAACAACAGAAATAATGGAATTGGTCTGACAAACTTGAAATAAAAATTGTCATTAATAAATAAAATTTGTTTTAATAAACTAAAATATCAACAATGGGATTTACTGACAATTTTGAAATAACAATAACAAATTAGAATTAAAAAATAATAATAATAAATAAAAAATATACCTAACGAATTATTAAAACCGATTTGGCTGAAACTAAATTCTACATAGAATTGGTTCCCAATAAGTGGTATTATGCCTATTACCAAGAAAATATGGTGAAATTAGGACTGCCATACCGTTTATACCCTCTTCAATTAAAAATACCTAAAATTTATCGGTGCCTACATATGCTGGCTAGGTCAAAACATGGACTTGCATTGTATGTTGTGTACAAGGATGATCGTTACCCTTTGAAAACCGGAGATCAACTTTTCAAACACTTAGGTTGACAATTTACCAAAATTTTGAGTGGGCAATAACATGGACCTATATTGAAAATATTGTTCTTCGACATTCAAGAACTAGGAATGCCATATTACAATCTCTTTGCCATGAAAGTACGACTAAATGAAAAAAAAAAAACAAGAAAATGTGATAGTACAGAAACTTGCCCTAGGTAACTTAAAAGAGCATGAAGAAAAATACTTCTATCTTTGTATGCGTCTATTGCAGATTTTTTTTACTCTCAGCCTTATGATATATTGGGTTTGACCCATGTTTCTTGGGCCAAATCCGTTTAAGATAATCTGGAGGACATTTACAAATGTCCGCCGTCTGGACGGCTGTTGCGCACGATAGCTCTCGAATTGAAAAAATATTCTTTAAAAAATCCACGCCTTCTATAGGGCCTTGAAAAAATATTCTTTAAAAAATCCACGCCTTCTGTGGACCCTTGAAAAAATATTCTTTAAAAAATCCACGCCTTCTATAGGGCCTTGAAAAAATATTTTTTAAAAAATCCACGCCTTGTGTGGACCCTTGAAAAAATATTCTTTAAAAAAATCCACCCTTGAAAAATTATTCTTTAAAAAATCCCCGCCTTGTGTAGACCCTATGTAATCTAAAATTTTTCTCTCTGTTCATTTTATTCTGAAACA
>NW_026889175.1:0-123484 GCF_032173495.1 Musca vetustissima
GTTTAAATGTGGGGTCATAGATTGATACCCATACACATTTGTGATCGCCCACACATATCGATCAACATATGTATTTCACAATATTATGAAATACCCATGTGCATTCCCAAACACGAACAGACGGAAAATCGGAAAACCAAAATTTACGTTACACAATATTTCATGCGTTAGGTAGAGGAAAGGATAAATGTATTTCACATTATTATGAAATAATCATGTGCACACAAACAGGGGCAGACGGAAAATCTTTATAAACATTTTGACAATTTTTTATTCCTTCGAACCAAAATCCACGTTACACAGTTTTTGTTTAGGTATTTTACATTAGATGCAGGTGGTGGGGGAGGGAGAAGGGATTAATAAATAAATGCATGTGTTCATAAAAATAAGGCGGACGGACACACACACATAAAGGATTACACTAACAACAAAATGCACGTGTTCACACACACGGACGGATAGACAAAAAAAACCCCATAAATTATAAGTTTGTTTACATTAATTTGACAGTTTTATTAGTTTAAAATCAATTAGTTTCAATGAAGATAAACACTCTACTGACATTCGATAGACAGAAGACCTCAAACCGGCCTCTCATAGGCAGAAGACCTGTAAGAGGTCTTCTTTACACATAAGACCTTTCATTGGTGTTCTGTTAACAAAATGGTTCTAAAAAAGTCTTCTATAAACAAAAGTATACTATCAGATCGTCTTTACCAGCCCTTCCTTAAAACCGTAAAGTGTTTTCCGTTGGAAGGAAAGAATACCTCTATAAAAAGAATATCTCTAATTGGCGTTCTATAGAAGAAGATATGTGACAGGTCTTTAGTGATAAAGTCTAATATGTTGTCTACTGTCAGTAGACCATTATCCGTTCTTATTTACATATGAGACCTTTTTATAGAAAAAACTTTTTTGGAGGACAAGTCCAGCTTGGTCACGCAGTCGTTTTTAGGTTTATCATCACTGTGGGTACATAAAGCGTAATCTTCGTTTCAACCATTTTATGGAATTTCATTTTATATATTTGGTTCGTTTTGTTGTTGTTTTTTCTGCCACTATTCTTATTTGTCTTTTTGGCGTTTCTGTTATTTTACTTTGTTTTATCGCCATATTCATGGTATCAGTGGAACATTGGATTTTAACGCGTTGTGGCATTTTTGCAAATTGAATTTTCCAGCTTGTCTCCCTGGCGGGCTGTTATTCATCTTTTTATAACCCCTTATGCGTTCCATGTACTGGGCTGTTGTTCCTTTTTGTATATTTGGCTTTACGGAACCATACTACAGCGTTGTGAAGGAAATAGAGTAACAACAATGGGTTTTAATTTTGAATAGAATGTAATTTGGGAAGAATTTCCTAGATGCATCAAATAATGTTATACCGAGATTTGTAGATGATGTTTATTGATTAGTAACATACATGTGGGTAGAATCGATAATAAATCGGAAGGTCACACTCACTCCTACAACATGAATGCAAATCCTAAATATTATATTGTCTATAACCGTTTACCAATAAAAATCGGAATAAACATTCGGAAGGTAATTCCTATTTTGGGCTTAGAGCCCTTTAAGGCACCGTTCCAAAGGTCTGGTCTCATTAAACTGCCCCAGTTATCTCCGCCTTCAATCTGCAAATGTGGACAACGATCATTATTATTATTATTGCAATTACAGACCCTATGGTCAATCTGACCCAGTCATTCGAGTTCCAAAGCGGTTTATATCACCAACAATGGATAGATCTGGTGAAAATCGATCAAAAGTCGACATTCTAATCAAAGGCTAAAGTCTACAAATTTACTTTTTTGTCGGACACAAAAATCGAAAATCTAAAAGTCGACTTTGGCACTAGACTACGCACAGTGTCACGACCGCGGCCAAAAGTAGGACAAACCAAGTACCACGGAGGACAAATTTTTTGATGAGGATTGATAGAAAACACTCCAATTAGAATGAATATGAAATTTTATATCGATATGTCAAGTAGTTTTGTCTCTACAAAGGTTCAAATCTGATAATTATTTATAAACTGATTTTTTACCATATTTTCGAAAAATGGGTGTGTTTATCTGATGCTCAAATATTTGAGTATTCAAATTAATGGTTATTATAAAAGTGTTTATTTTGGTTGCTGTGGATGTAAGAACTAGGATTCGCTTTAGTTTGTATGTATATAGATATCATATGGTGTATACAGTCGTCCACACTTGTAGTACTTAGTTCATCAAATCTTTAAAACAAATTTTGAAGTTAGTGGAGCAGAAAAAAAGTTTAAAAAAGGTTAGCTCTAATTTTTTTTTTATTTGAGTGGTGAAAAGTGTGTTATTTAAGGAATAAAAAAATTAGCTGCGGAGCCCTGCGGTCCTAAGAGTTATTTAACTTTTTTGGTGACCACCTTATGAAAAAATATGGCATATTCATGAAATGGTTAGAAGCGAATGGTCAAATACGTTATGTATACAATTAAATAAGTTATTGAGGGTCAAATAGGAAGGAGAATATGTATTCAGAACATAGAAATAATGCAATATTTTACATAAAATTTGCAATTAAGTGGTAAAAACGTTATTCGAAGCGAAGATATGGGAGAATTGGTTTTAAAATAAAGCTTTTAAATACATTTTCAGTCAGTTTGAATATTATACTTATTTATCAGATCATGTGAGACATAATCTTATAATCTAAATTTAGATGTCGCACATGAATTACATTTGTGGAAAGTTCATACAGAAAAATATTAGTTCACGGCATGGGCTATGCAAAGTGCAGTACAATACCTTTTGAGCGACTTTTACAAGATGCTAACAAGTCATGCCAACAAATAATTAGTAGCAGCCCGAACTTTTGTTAAAGCCGAGTTAAATAAGGATATTTAGAATTTTATATTACAATCCGACCTTGTAATATCCTTAAACAGCCATAAAGTAAAGGCCCGAGATTATAACGTGGATAATACTAAACCGTACATTTGGGAAGACAATATTTTATATATATCTCTGATGTGTGTTTTGAAAGTTTTGTGAATGATAAAAAAGTAATTTATTAGTAACTAAAGTATATCAAATATTTTATTATAATAAAAATAACAAAAATAAAACTACTATACTTAATTTAGCTGCATATAACGATTTTATAGTATGTATTTATAGTATTTTGGTATGGTAAATACCTGAAATATGGGCCAACAACTAAATTACAGCACCTATTACTTTCTTCGCCCAAATTTGATGTGATTTGGAAGAACACATGAAAAATTTCCTGCAATTTGGATGAATATAAAAAATTTATGGGTCCAAAAAGCGGATTTTCAAGACCCTTCGTATGGGAGGTATATCAAATCTTGGCCGAATCTACCCAGTTTTTGGTCCGTTGCTTTATAGGCATAAGTAAATGTAAATTGCCAATTTTCATTGAATTTGGTTGAATATTAAAGATTATATAGCCCAAAATAGTAAAATTTTCAAGACCCTTTGTATGGGAGGTATATCAAACCTTGGTCCGATCTACCCAGTTTTTAGTCAGTTGCTTTAGAGGCCTAATTAAATGTAAATTGTCAATTTTCATTGAATTTGTTTGAAAATTAAAGATTTTATAGGCCAACAAGGGTGACATTCTCAAGACCCATTGTATGGGTGGTATACGAAATCTTGGTCCGATCTATCCAATTTTTTGTCAGTTGCTCTTTAGGCCAATAATAAGCACATGTACCAAATTTCATTAACTTACAATAACTCCTTCTATTTTTGGCCGCTGTTTATATGAACTCGCGACATAGTGCTACGTAGCCCTAGTCGGTACCTCCAATTTTTGGTTATAGTGGGGGTTTTAGTCACCTTTGGAGACTTAAATATTTGCTCACACTTTACAGTATAGGTATGGGATGAAATTTGGGATGGGCCACTTATTTACCCCAAGGATGAACCCTATTGAAATTGGGAAAAAATACATTCAGATTTAGATATAGCTCCCATATATATTTTCATCCGATTTAATGTAAACGGTGCACCAAAGTCCCTGAATAACTTTCGATATGCACGAAATTTGGCACAGCGTACTGAATTGAGCGTAGAATGATGTGTGTTAAGTTTCGTGAAAATCGGTTCAGATTTAGATATAGCTCCCATATATATTTTCGTCCGATTTAAGGTTAATGTGCACCAAAGTTCCTAAATATCTTTCGATTTGCACGAAATTTAGCACATCGTTCTAAATTGAATCTAGAATGATGTGTGCTAAGTTTCCTGAATATCGGTTTAGATTGTGATATAATTTCCATATATATATTTTCGTCCGATTTAAGGTAAATGGTGCACCAAAGTCCCTAAATATCTTTCGATTTGCACAAACTTTAGCAAAGCGTACTGAACTGAGTCTAGAATGATATGTGCTAAGTTTCGTGAAGATCCGTTCAGATTTACATATAGCTCCCATATATATTTTCGACCGATTTTACGTAAATGGTGAACCAAACTCCCAATGTTTGTCCGTACAGGTTTGTAATAACCGCAATAAAATATTTAGAAAATATTCAGGATTAAGAAATAAAAGAGATCTTTTATCTTCTGGAAAATATGCAGGAGAAGGACTGCGGGAGCCTTTATATGCTAGCTATTCAGCCGGTTGGGGGGGTAAGGTCCTTTCCTTCCTATTCTCATTTTTAACAGAACAATAATAATATATAGACTCCCTATTTTTTTTTTTTAATTGAGAAGAAAAAAATTAATGGTCATTAAAAAAAGTGAACAAATACCCCTTTCAAAGTTTACCATGTTGATTGACATTAAATAATTATGCAACTCCAAGGTATTGTTAGGAGTGCATCACCTCAAAACCCACCCATCACTATGCTCTTTTGGTGAAATATCATTATTGAGCCCCTTACATAAACGACGTCGAAGTTATCTACCTTTCGTGCATACTCGTCTCCAAAGAAAACTCCAGAATCGAATTTATAGATACATATTCAATTTTCTCTTCATATATTTTCAACAAAAAAATCTACATAATAATTTTTGAAGTATAATACGCCTTAATACTATTTTAAATTATAATTCAGTAGTAGTTTTCCTCTTAATTTATGCCTTATCTTATAATTTTATATTTACAATCTACTAAAACATTTTAGATGTATTATTCCTTATGAGGATTGGGCATGCTTCCCCTAAACTTAACAAAAATCAAACTGCAATACGATCAATTTTATGTTTTGTTTTGATTATAAGAATTAAAAGAAACTATAAAAATTGCTGTTTAAAGACATTACGGCGTAGCGTGTTTCAAATTCCAATCGTTCCTATATTCTTTCATAGTACAATTGTCACTCAAATTATTCTTTCTCTATCTTTCTTGTCCCCCTTATTGTATCAATAGGCACAAAACAAATCAAATAACAATAACAATTTTAATAAACTTACCACCACATTGGATGAGTCGAAGAGGCCTTTTCTACTTCCATTGGTCAGGTGGATCTGCTGATTATGATAATGATGTTTCTGTAATATTAATTAACATTGCATGTGCCTGTACAAATTAAGGGACACTTTATATATTTTTATAAATTATGTAATTCACTGTTCTATTCTTTTAGCTTATCACTTAGCATATTATTAATGTATATATTTTTTCTTTGGGAGGATTTAGAGTGAATTATTCTGCATTTCTATTGGTGAATGCTCTATTTGAATTACAGCAAACATTTAAGGCAATATTATGATTATAACCAATAATTTTTTTTCTTCATATTGAATATGATAGCAAAATTACCAATAGAATTACTTTGCAAAATACTTCATTCTAAAGCCATCCCATTTCTTTTTTTTTTTAATTTTTCTTTTTCACTAGAATTTTTAGCACCAGTTTCGGTTTTTATGCTTTTTGATTGTTTGATAATTTTTTTGATGACGTATACCTGGATTTGATGAAGACTGTATCAGCTCACAATTTTAAATATGGATTATTTCTATTTTTTTTCCACGTGATAATTTTTTGGTACTGATCTTATTGATGTTTGCTATATTCTTGAATAACTTCGTGGCTGGTACGTGAATGTTTCAAATGGGCCCGTTAGACATCAACGTCGGAATTTATTTCTGTTAAGCAGACGTGGTGACACACAAAGAAGTGATGATAATCTCAATTAATAAGAGATTAATGATTCCGTCTGAGTGTTTTTTTTATCCATAAAATCTCCTCAACATAGACATAAAATACGGAAAAAAGCTTTGGTCAAATATATGAAGATTTCAATTTCGTAAAAGCTGCTTCGCCAATCTTCTATTAATTAATTGTATAATAACCCAGTATGGATTTCTTTTCATGGGTGAAAAAATGTGCTGTCGTATAGAAATTGGACGTGAAGGATTTGGATATTTGAATCCAATGAATATTTCACTGAGAAATGAAATAAAAATTTTATAAGAATCAGAATTAATGTGTTGTGTACAAAATGAACAATACCTGGATTCACTTTTTGGTTAACCTCAACAATATATCAAATTAAAGCTGAGCACTTTTTCACGGATAAAATCTGCAGATTTATCAATTATTTGTTCGAAATAGGTTCTTACTTCTTGGACAGCCTTGATGAAAAAGAAAGAATTTCAGCAGATTTCCGTATTCCTAATCTCGGTTTGTGAAAAAATCAAGGTTGTATTGAGGGAATTTTTCTTGGTTAGCATATGATTTCTACCTTACCATATTCTTCAATGGTCGTACTCGTGAAAAAATGAATATTATCGCATGCGATAAATATGTAAAAAAGAGTTCAATAACCGTTAAATTTATGATGAGATTTAAATAAGCCAAAGGAAAAAAAATCATTTGAATTGAGTGTCCATCACAAAACTGAATAATTTTCACTCCTTGAGTTAGAAAATTAGTCAGAAAAAGGACACTTATGGTCGTAAATCCTTTGCATGGTATGTCCCAGCGGTTTTTCCATCTAAATCCTTTAGGACGTAATAATGGTTTCCAATTTTTTCCTGAATTTTGGACTTAATAAACATAGGCGCTAATTTCGCATTAAAAAATTTATCCGCACAACTTTGTGCAAAATTTCGACGGAAGACAATATCACCAATTTTAAATTGTGGAATGCGGGTTCGAAGATTATAAGTTGCTTTATTCCGTTCGTATGCTTGTTTGATATGATCTTTCAAATCGGATCTGAGAGATTGGAGCATGTCTTCCCTAGAAACGGTGGCTCTAGGTTCACTTAAGAGATTCAACTGTTTTAATAGGCTGTATGATGTTCCATGCGTAATCATATTAAAACCGAATAATGCACGGTAGGGCGAGACTTTTATAGCCTGATGATTGGAGTTTCGGAGGGCGCACGTAATATAACTGAGGTTTTCATCCCAGAGCCTGTGTTCTTTCTTTAAAAATGCTCTAATTCCCGCAATCAACGATCTATTCACCCGCTCCGAAGCGTTTGCTTGAGGGGAGTAGTATGCAGTATAGATATGGTTAATCCCATAGGTAGTGAGAAATGCATTAAAATCACCTGCTTTAAACTGACTACCGTTATCGCTAATTATATTTTCAGGGACTCCATAGATGTGGAAGATATGTTTTTCAAGAAATTCTTTTATAGCAGAAGATGTAAATTTTTTAAGAGGACAGATCCATGGAAATTTTGAAAAGTGGTCTAACACAATCAACAACCCGATATAACCATTTTTACTCCGAGGGTATGGTCCGAGTAAATCTATAAACAACCTCTGGAATGGCCTCTCTGTGGGTACATGACTTCCCATCGGAGGTTTCATAAGAAAATTTGGAGCTTTTGTCGTTTTACATATATCACAATCTCCTATATAACTTTTTACATCCTTTACCATTTTTGGCCAAAAGAAGTTTCTTCGGATTAATTCTAAAGTTTTTGCGATACCGCCGTGAGAACAAATCGGATGGTCATGAAATCTTTTCATAACATCTTTTCTTAGAGCGGCAGGTATCCAAAGTTTCCAGGCTTCTTGTTCCTGTTGTTCATTACCCGAATAGTGTTCGGTTCGAATATATACGAATCGATCGATTACTTTGATATCTGGAAATTCGTTACTATTATTTTTGACTTTTTCTTGTAATTCTATGTAGTCTTGATCTTGGAAGTGGGGAGAAGTCAAATCAATTTCAGGTTCAATATTACTTAGAGAGCATATTCCAGATTCAGGGATTCTAGAGAGGGCATCAGGGACCACGTTGTCTTTTCCTTTTCGGTGGGAAACAGTGAATTTATACGATTGTAACTGCAAGGCCCATCTGGCTAGTCGCCCTGACAGATTGGGTTGTCGCATTAACCAGACAAGACTCGCATGGTCCGTGATTACCTCAAACTCTTGCATCTCCACGTAACACCTAAATTTTTTAATTGCTTCGAGAGCAGCCAAACACTCACGCTCAGTGACACTATAGTTCCTCTGAGCAGTGTTAAGCTTCCTGCTCATGAACGCTATCGGTCTTTCTTGATCATCGCTATCTAATTGCACTAAAACTGCTCCTATACCATAATCGCTGGCGTCACAATGTAGGTAAAATTTTTTATTAAAATCTGGATTAATTAAGACAGGAGCTGTGGTAAGGAGAGTTTTAATGCGATTAAATGCTGCCTGAGCTTCACTTGTCCACTGGAACCTTTTCTTGGTCGATACAACTTCCGTAATTGGGAATACTATTGTGGCAAAATTGTCAATAAATCGACGGTACCATCCGGCGAGGCCTAGAAACCCGCGTACCTGTCGAAGATTTTTAGGTGCAGGCCAATTATTTATCGCACTGACTTTTTCGCTATCGGTGGAGATTCCTCCATTCCCGATAACGTAGCCTAAATAGTTAACTTTTGTCACACAGAATTTACTTTTATTTATATTCAATGTCAGGTTAGCCAGTCTAAATTGAGATGCAATTCGGACCAGTATTTCCAGATGAGTTTCAAAAGTTTCACTAACGACAATCAAATCGTCTAGATAACCAAACACACAGTGGCGTAAGTCTGCTGGAATGATTTGGTCCATCAATCTACACATGGTTTGTGGCGCGTTGCATAGTCCGAAGGGCATCACAACGAACTGATACAACGGCCTGCCTGGCACTGTAAATGCCGTTAAAGCTTTCGAGGTCTCATCCAAAGCAATTTGCCAATAAGCGTCCTTCAGGTCGAGTTTGGTTATCAAATTTGCTTTGGGAAGCCTAGAAAAAATACCTTCGATCGAGGGCAAAGGATATGCATCCTTTTTGGTAACGTTATTTACCTTTCTCGCGTCTAAACACAGTCTTATCTTATTAGGCTTTACCACCAGTCGCATCGGAGAGCTCCAAGGGGACTCAGAAGGTTCTATGACCCCAAGAGCTAGCATCCGATCTATCTCCTTAAACATAAGTTTTTCGATAGCAGGTGAGACAGGGTAATACCTCTGTTTAACAGGAGTGGCTTCACCAACATCTATTTTATGGGTAATTAACTTGGTTCGACCCAAGCCCTGTTTTTCGAAATTCGGAAACAGCGAAATAACTGCATCTAGCTGGGTTCGCTGGGATGTAGTTAACGGATAAAAAATATCATCTTGATTCGAATCATTAGCAAATTCGGTCGTTTCACCTGATTCAGGTACACCAGTGTTGAATTCGAGAGGACTATTAGTTTGTAGTAAGTCAACTGATCCCATGATATTCGGGAATAAGTTAAACAATTTACAAAAATCTACACCTAAGATTAGACGTAGTGAAATTGAAGGAATAAGAAAGAATTTCATTCGTTTAGTCTGCCCTTTAAATGTGACATCAATGTCCAACCAACCTTGTACTTTTTGAAGACTACCATCTGCAGTTTTAACAAACGATTTACAATTGTTGAAACTGGGAATACTACGAAAATCATGCAGAGCTAAATCCGCACCTAAGCAACTTATATTTGCTCCAGTGTCTAATAATCCTAGTTCTGAAAATTTCAAAAATGATATTCTTGCATAATACCGCATGTCACTAGGATTGGAAATAATGGTCGATACGAGGAATTTCTTAGACAGCTTCCGTGAGTTGAAATATCGTCTTAAACGAACTGTCGAGCGTTTGGGTTTTTTAACAGCTATATTATCTATACTTTCAACTCGAAAAATCTCTTCTCTCTTCCGAATATATTGGGCCATTCGTTCATGATATGGTAAGATAGGTCTCAAACATTTAGAATTTTGGTCACTTCTTTGAATAATTGTTTCTGGTGAAGGAATTTTTTGTAATATTTTGATGGGGGTTTCAGGAATAAGGGTATTGTCTGGGTTATCGTTCAATTTAAATGATGCTGATGGAATAGTGGGGAAGATAATTGGTCCGTTTAAGTATGCTCTTTGGGAGGCACATTCTGGAAGTTTTTTGAAACATTTTTTGAATTTGTTTTACATTTTTGACAAGTGGGTTTGTAAACGTTTTTGGTTCCGCACCCATAACAAAAAATTTGTCGATCTTTAAGGCAGTCTTGCCAATGATGACCAGGACCATCGCAATTCCAACATACGGATATGTTAGCATGAATTGCATTAACGATATTATCAGGTTCTAAAGAAGAATTACAGTCGTCCAATAGGTCGCCACCCTCGATTTCGTTAATCTGTTTGCGCGACATGGGTTGGTTATTCCGGAAGCTCATACTTCTACGCACATAATCATCATTGAGAAAATTTTCACGTTTGTGAACAAGCTGTCGAAGATGAGATACCGACTCGACTGGGATATATAGTAAATCCTGCCTGATTTCCGGTCTGAGATTCCTTGTTAGAGTCTCTACCGTCTCTGACTCAGACATTGGGACATCTAAGCGATCAATAATGGCAGATATGGAGTCAAAAAATACGTCAAAAGATTCTCCCGCCTTTTGCTTGCGGTTGCGGATTTCTTCGCGAAGATCCGATGAAGTTTTGAAATCTCCATATTGTGATCTGATGGCCTTACAAAAATCCTCCCATTGAATATCATTTACCTGTTTACGATAGCGCCATAGCCATTCTCTGGCCCTACCCATTAACAGCACTTGTAAATTTTTACAAATAATATTAAAATCGCCATTAAAATTATCTTGTGTCAAAGATTTCACCCTGTATAAAAATTCATCTACACTTAGTCCATTCGATGAACCATCAAATTTAAGGTTCCACCCTTGAATGATAGATGAAATTTTATCTACAGTAAATGGTACACGAAAGGAAGAAGTCTGACTATTAGAAGGATTTGTACATTCGGGAGAATAATGATTGCGATGTGATGAAGGTGAGTTAAAATCTTCTTGATTTACAATTTGGGGAATATTTTGGCAGTTTCTAGCAGGGTTATTGTTTCTACCGCTTGTTCTGTCATTAGAAGTAGCATGACGTTCACCTAAAGGTAATATATTTAAAGAACTAAGCAGACGTGTCATCGTAGTTTCTATCATTTGATTAATATAGTTATAGTCAACTACATTCGTGGCTTGAGCAGCACTATGATTTCTCGTTGGTTCAGATTCAGCATTTACTGAATCTTGGGTAGTATTTAACAAGTTCTGTGATTCACTCATCAGAGCGTTACTTCGAGTATTATATACTTTACCACCTCTACCACGAGCCTTGAATGGTTTATGTGACGAAGCATTGGGATAATTTTTCGACCCAGAAGTTAATTTGGGTGAATCGGTAACTGAAAGGGTGTTTGTAGACAAATTAAAGTTTCGAATTTCTGACATTTGACATGTTCTTTTACATAATGGACATGTCATTGAGGATGTCAAAGCTGTTTCTAAACAAACTTTGTGAAATATATGTGAACATCCTTGAATAATAACGCAATTCTGATCGTCTTGCAACGATTCTGAACATATGGAGCATATGTTAACGGGCTCATTGCCGCGTTCCATACTTTGCGGACGTGGTGGTGTTCTTTCTACCGACATTTTAGAATATGTAGTATTTGCCTTTAAAACAAAATCCTTTTTGATAATTTAAGTGTTTAAAGTTGGAATGTGATTCGGTAGTGGAATTTGTCAACACTACTATTAGGCTTAAAAAGTTACTGTATTATTATTTCTATAAATGTTTTCTTTGTGACGAGATGCATACGAATGTAAATAACTTCTATCAATCAACAGGTTATATAAACAGGTCTATGGAATTTTACTGATTTCAAAGGAAAAATATGTATCAATCGTTAGCTTGTTTTAGCCTTTATTTCATGTCTTCTTAGAACCGGGCATGTAATCGCAAGGAGCAAAAACGTGCTATCCTGAAATCTAACAAGTGTCAGTTTACTCAAGTTTTAACATTAATTCCTTAGAACATCCCTAAAATATAACAATAGCCAGATACTAGGATTTGATCAGATACTGCTGAAATGACATCTAATTAATTTATGGTTAGCAAACCCGTTTTGGATTACCACAGATTGCTAAAGATCCAATAAACCATCAGAAGTTATTCAAACAAAATCTTCACAACGTCATAGTGTCTTGCCATATTAATGAAGTTGAAATCTAAAATTGATGGAAATAGAGCCTTTCGGCCCCACGTTGGGCGCCAATTATTGTAATGAACCGCATTGAGTTTTGTAAAATATTTAGAAAATATTCAGGATTAAGAAATAAAAGAGATCTTTTATCTTCTGGAAAATATGCAGGAGAAGGACTGCGGGAGCCTTTATATGCTAGCTATTCAGTCGGTTGGGGGGGGGGGGGGGGGTAAGGTCCTTTCCTTCCTATTCTCATTTTTAACAGAACAATAATAATATGTAGACTCCCTATTTTTTTAATTGAGAAGAAAAAAATTAATGGTCATTAGAAAAAAGTGAACAAATACCCCTTTCAAAGCTTACCATGTTGATTGACATTAAATAATTATGCAACTCCAAGGTATTGTTAGGAGTGCATCACCTCAAAACCCACCCATCACTATGCTCTTTTGGTGAAATATCATTATTGAGCCCCTTACATAAACGACGTCGAAGTTATCTACCTTTCGTGCATACTCGTCTCCAAAGAAAACTCCAGAATGGAATTTATAGATACATATTCAATTTTCTCTTCATATATTTTCAACAAAAAAATCTACATAATAATTTTTTAAGTATAATACGCCTTAATACTATTTTAAATTATAATTCAGTAGTAGTTTTCCTCTTAATTTATGCCTTATCTTATAATTTTATATTTACAATCTACTAAAACATTTTAGATGTATTATTCCTTATGAGGATTGGGCATGCTTCCCCTAAACTTAACAAAAATCAAACTGCAATACGATCAATTTTATGTTTTGTTTTGATTATAAGAATTAAAAGAAACTATAAAAATTGCTGTTTAAAGACATTACGGCGTAGCGTGTTTCAAATTCCAATCGTTCCTATATTCTTTCAGAGTACAATTGTCACTCAAATTATTCTTTCTCTATCTTTCTTGTCCCCCTTATTGTATCAATAGGCACAAAACAAATCAAATAACAATAACAATTTTAATAAACTTACCACCACATTGGATGAGTCGAAGAGGCCTTTTCTACTTCCATTGGTCAGGTGGATCTGCTGATTATGATAATGATGTTTCTGTAATATTAATTAACATTGCATGTGCCTGTACAAATTAAGGGACACTTTATATATTTTTATAAATTATGTAATTCACTGTTCTATTCTTTTAGCTTATCACTTAGCATATTATTAATGTATATATTTTTTCTTTGGGAGGATTTAGAGTGAATTATTCTGCATTTCTATTGGTGAATGCTCTATTTGAATTACAGCAAACATTTAAGGCAATATTATGATTATAACCAATAATTTTTTTTCTTCATATTGAATATGATATCAAAATTACCAATAGAATTACTTTGCAAAATACTTCATTCTAAAGCCATCCCATTTCTTTTTTTTTAATTTTTCTTTTTCACTAGAATTTTTAGCACCAGTTTCGGTTTTTATTCTTTTTGATTGTTTGATAATTTTTTGATGACGTATACCTGGATTTGATGAAGACTGTATCAGCTCACAATTTTAAATATGGATTATTTCTATTTTTTTTCCACGTGATAATTTTTTGGTACTGATCTTATTGATGTTTGCTATATTCTTGAATAACTTCGTGGCTGGTACGTGAATGTTTCAAATGGGCCCGTTAGACATCAACGTCGGAATTTATTTCTGTTAAGCAGACGTGGTGACACACAAAGAAGTGATGATAATCTCAATTAATAAGAGATTAATGATTCCGTCTGAGTGTTTTTTTTTTTTATCCATAAAATCTCCTCAACATAGACATAAAATACGGAAAAAAGCTTTGGTGAAATATATGAAGATTTCGATTTCGTAAAAGCTGCTTCGCCAATCTTCTATTAATTAATTGTATAATAACCCAGTATGGATTTCTTTTCATGGGTGAAAAAATGTGCTGTCATATAGAAATTGGACGTGAAGGATTTGGATATTTGAATCCAATGAATATTTCACTGAGAAATGAAATAAAAATTTTATAAGCAGAATTAATGTGTTGTGTACAAAATGAACAATACCTGGATTCACTTTTTGGTTAACCTCAACAATATATCAAATTAAAGCTGAGCACTTTTTCACGGATAAAATCTGCAGATTTATCAATTATTTGTTCGAATTAGGTTCTTACTTCTTGGACAGCCTTGATGAAAAAGAAAGAATTTCAGCAGATTTCCGTATTCCTAATCTCGGTTTGTGAAAAAATCAAGGTTGTATTGAGGGAATTTTTCTTGGTTAGCATATGATTTCTACCTTACCATATTCTTCAATGGTCGTACTCGGGAAAAAATGAATATTATCGCATGCGATAAATATGTAAAAAAGAGTTCAATAACCGTTAAATTTATGATGAGATTTAAATAAGCCAAAGGAAAAAAAATCATTTGAATTGAGTGTCCATCACAAGTACCCATAAGTATTATTTTCGTAAACTGAATCCTGACTCCAATCCCACACCCCTACAGTGATCCTGATTCCAAATTTCATTGTTCCCGCTCTATGGGATCACCCAAATCCAAACTGTACCGATTATAATACGATTTAGTACTTTTCGTTCACATAAGTAACAAATTTCCCATCCTACACTCCGACGGTAATTTTAATTTCAAATTCCAGGATTTTTACCAAATATAGTACTTTTCGTACACATGAGTACACGCTTTCCAAACTCTCTTCATATCGACCCTAATTCTCATCCTTAATTTGCATTCCAAATTTCAAGTTTTTAGCTCAATCCATTCACATGCTACGAAATTTTACCAAATTTAGTACATTTTAGTACTGTTTCGATACTTATAGTTCGAATTTCCAAAAAGTCCTTTGCTACATCTATTTTAAACTCCATCAGTGACCCTCAATCCAAATTTCAGATTTCTAGCTCTACTGGTTCGCCAAATACAAATGATACCATATTTAGTACTTTTCGTACGGTTCTAGTACGAAGTTCCAAAAACCCAGCCTTATCTGTCACATTTGGACCAAGAGTGACACTCATCCGTTTCGTCTGGGCGTTGATGAATCGTTAAATCAGTCAGTCAATCACTTTACTCTTTTAGTATATAGTATCTTTTAGCATATAGTACTTTTCGTACACATGAGTAGGCGCATTCAAAACCATCTCCTTAAATGGACCCTACATCTCAACCTTAATTCACACTCCAAACTTCAAGTTTTTAACGCTACCCGTTCACATGCTACAGAATTGTACCAAATTTAGTACATTTTCGTACTTTTCGGATAGTTATAGTTCGAATTTCAAAAAACCCTTTGGTACATCTATTCTAGCTTCAGCCGTTTCGTCTGGGCGTTGATGAATAGTTAAATCAGTCAGTCAGTCAATCACTTTACTCTTTTATTAGTATAGTAGTATATACTCTTTTATAGTCCCCCATACAAAATTTTCTGAGCGAACACCGATTTTTGTACGTAGTTCAATTCGAATCACTCTCTGAATAACCGAGAAATTTGTCCCATCCCTAACAATTGAGAGCATTTATCGAAATTAATTTTGACAGCTTGAAAATATTTATAAAATTTTCAAACTTTTTTAGTAAAATTGAAAATGATGAATAAAAAGTAAAAATTGTCTAGTTTTTATATATGCAGCAGGATGTAAATTTTGTTATCTACATAATGCAATATGAATTTCTTTCCCCTTGGTTCTAATTAGCGTACAAAAAAAGAAACAAATTCGGGGAAACTCAAACAAAAAATTCTCCAAATTGTTATATTTGACATTTGAATTTAGAAAATATAAAAATTTATGAAAACAACAATATTTTTTTTTAGAAAAAATGGAAAACATGAATTAAAAGATATGGGTTCATACTATATTCAGGAGAAAGAGAATATATTTTTCTATTTAGATTCATATGTGATTCATGCAAATATGTTAGAATTTTTGTGTAAAACAAACAACATGAATTAAGAATAGTGTTGTATGAACGGGTTAATTCATGTACGTAATTCTGAGAGCGAATTACGTTGTTCGAATGCCCGTCAGAACATGGCATTAGGTGTTATTTAAAATATTTCAGCTGTAATTCGAACTATTCAAAATATTTTGAGAATTCCAGTTGTAAAACTCAAGCGTCTACATCAGACACACTGTAAATTTCATTGAAATTGCACATTGATATAGTGTCAAGTAATTCTCCAGAATCTAAGGCATTGTAATCAATGTAGTCAAAAAAATGTTTAGCCGACGATCGAACACTTCGAGAGACAAACAAATAAAGGCAAGGTCTAAAACACGTGGACAAGGAAATTGACCAATGTACTTCAACAAACTTGGGCACGATCCCGAAAATAGCCCAACAAAGAAGTACAATTATAAGCAACATCATAATGCGTTAGAATACAGTTATGCACAATACATAAATTCAATCTACTACAAACATTCCTAACAGCCATACTTTTCGTGAGCATTCGTGAGAAAGAGCGTATTTTAATCATTCTTCGCACTCTGGTTTCTTGTATGGTATATTTAAAGGAAATTAGTTTTTACATGTTTCAATATAAGTATTTTTTAATTAAATATCAAAAATGAGTATCAATATAAAGAAGAGTATGTTTCTTCTGATGACGGTCGAGTATTGACCAATGACTTTCGTAGATCCTACCATCAGAGCCAACTTTGTCAATGATGGCTACTCTCAAGTCATCTGGTACCATCCGTCGATATGTCGTTTCATTAGCAGCTGGGTTCGAAAGTTGCTGTGACGATTTGCCACAAGGTCCGACTTTCGTGTCCCCTGTGGTAGTCTTCCCATCATCTACTAAAGCCACCTGAGGTTGCTTTTACTCCGTTGATCTCATGCGCTTCGGAACAGCTTCCACATTATTCACTGATGCTGCCGCTGACACAACTTTTGTCTTTGGTATCGTGTTTGCCCAATTTCTTGATCCTGTACCGTGGGTTTCCTTTGCAGTCGCCGTACGCGAGGTGGGAATTCGGTTTGAGTTTGAAAAGATTTGGGGCTCAATAGACTGATTTGTGGAGGACCCGAAGTCAACCATGGCAAGGACTTGGTGACTATACCTAATGGAAGCGCCCAGGTATCGATGCTCCGTTCCAATACAGGCGGTACCCTGATTGAAAACCATATACACTGATGGGCACGAGCTCGCATAACACCCCAGCGTTAGCGAATCATCCCTTAGGGGAGAAGACTAGGAACCCATTAGTTTGGTTAACACAAAAACACTTCGCCTCGTGTACCGACTGGTCGGAACACTAAAAATGTTAGTGTTCCACTGTTCGGAACACTAAAAATCGTAGTGTTCCACTGGTCGGAACACTACAAATCGTAGCGGTTCACTTTCTTGAACTGTCACGTCTGTTTTGTTTTTTTGAGGTAAAATGAGATCAAATAATAAAAAATAAAAATGAATATAAATTTATTTGCAATTACTAAAGGTAGGTATTTTGGCCAGTTTTTGTGACAAAATTATACAGCTTTGGATAAAATTTTCATTAATTTTTACACAACGAACATGATCTTTCCCATAACATTTGGAGATCTCCTTGTAAAATGTTAGTATGAAAATATTCAAAATTTGGTGATTTTCACACAATCAACATAATTATTACCTAAAAAAAAAAAAAGAAAAAGAAGTGTACAAATTACGCGGATATGAAAAAAGTAGTTTTATGATTTTGGGATAAATATTACAAAACCACATACCATTATTGGAATATTTTTTTATGATTTTTGTACAGGTAGTCTTATGAAAAACATTTTTCCGATTAGCGCAATCGATTATCAGCCAAAATGCAATCCAATGGAATTTTCAGTTACGAGTTGGCCGTCACTAGACGCCCTTTTTTACTAATTTTTAATAAAATATAAACAAATACAAATAAAAAAGATATTATATTTTTAAATCTATTGAAAAACAATAAAAATAAAATTTTATTCACAAAAAAAAAAAAATAAATAAATAAAAGATAAATACATCTTTTTGTTTTCCTACAAATGGAACACTACGATTTTAAGTGTTCCGCCAAGTGGATCACTACAATTTTTAGTGTTCCGCCAAATGGAACACTACAATTTTTAGTGTTCCGGCCAGTGGAACACTACGATTTTTAGTGTTCCGACCGCGGTACGCTACGTTTTGTAGTGTCCCGACCGCGGTACGCTACGATTTTTTAGTGTTCCGACCGCGGTACACTACGATTTTTAGTGCTCCGACAGCGGTACACTACGAATTTCGTTGTGCTCCGGAACAGTAACACTAAAATATTTTTTAATGTTTGTGTACCGGAACACTAACGCTAAAAATTTTTTTAGTGTTTGTGTTCCTGGTACGGTACACTAAGATAGTGTACCGTTTTTTGCGAACACTGGATAAAACTGATGCTGACAAGTTGCCAATGTTGCGTCTCATGCGAGAATATAATGGAAGCAACAATACTGTAAGCTATGAGTATTGATAATAGTAGCCTGGAGAAGACCGCAAATTCTACTCATAGATCACAGGAGTTGTCAGTTCCTATAAATCAATTTTATAGGCATACTGATGAGTTATAACATCCCAAAAAGTCCGTTAAATTCTTAAATGATTTTAAAGTCCGCAATGACTTATAATAAATGGAATAAAATTTGATGAAACCGTTCGAAACTTCGAAGGAAGTTCGCATAATCGGATGAGGTTGATAAAATGCTACAAAAATAACTAAGTGCTGCATCGAGAACATCAACTTCTAAAAATATTATAGAAGTTTTTTCTGATGAAGAAGAGTTTGATGACGCTGATGATGATAATTCTATGAATTAGTTCTTAACCCTTTCTCAAGACTTATCCTTTTTAACGTTTTAATAAAATAAATTCTTTCAATGAATATTTTGTTGATTTTCAATTTAAATTTTTAATATATTATTTGTTAATGCACGAAGTATTTCCTCAGTGGACTCGACTCCATGAGGTGTTAGGTTTGATGGTTTTGGCAAAACAATTTATACATAAACGATAAACTTCACTATACAGTTACTGAAATTAGCAGTGAAAATTACTTAGATTTTATAATGGTATCGTTACCTGAGGTTAAATTCAATGGGGTTAAATGTTCATTGATTTTTTTAGTAAACTGGAACAATTGATACTTAAAATGAATTATCTCTGTGTTTTTGTTGGCGATTTTAATGTCGACCTCTTGTTAAATACAATTGAAAGGATGAACATAATTAATATTTTTGCTGAATGCCGATTCTTTTCGTGCCACAATTTTGTAACCAGACCAGCAACTAGAACATGTATAGATTCTGTATACAGTAATATGTCGAAAATACAGGTTTGATTAGAAAAAGTTTGGTGTATATTTGGATAGGCATTTAGGTCCATCTGATGAAAGTCTAAACTCAGCTGATCAATATAAACTGTTATTCAATGCACTATTGTCGGCTGACCACTACCACAAATGTCGCAGATATTAGGAAAAAATCGAGACCTTGGATGTCGGAATGGTTAATTTCCCTGATAAATTATAAGAATTGTTTATTGAAGAAAAGAATGAAAAACAAAGGTAACGCGTTTCTAAAACACGAATAAGTAATGTAATAAAGACATGTAACAACGCCTTAATTCATAATTATTATACCCATAATGTTCAAAGATATGGTGGAGATAGTAGAAAGTTATGGTCCTTTTTAAATAGGCAATTGGGTAAAAATGTTAAAAGTATAAACACATGGGTAACAGAAAATGATACTATTTTAACTAACGACAGTGATAAAGCTGAACATTTCAATAAATATTTTTCAGAGGTAATTCAAAATATTCGTGATAACATTGTTTCGAACAATCATTATGATGTTAATGAATTTAACACATTACCTAGCGTTTCAACTTGTTTTTCATTTAACGAGGTAAGCCAATAAAATGTAGAAACATATTTAATGGATCTAAATATATGTAAATCGGCTTGTTACGATAACATATCAAAAAATGTTATCTATTAAAAAATCATTAATATCTGAACAAATATTTAACCCTACGGTCAATAACCAAAAAAGTATACGTAGATCAATAACCGTGGTACATTTGTACCCATCCAAAGATAGCTATGTAACTCATTAAAAAATTGGACTATCGTGAGGTTTTTTGTTTTAAATTAGTCTATGCGGATCTGATCTAGATGTAGGAACTCAAAATTATATATACATTAAAATAATATATATTTAAATCCATGCCTAAATGATAATCTATCTAAAACGATCATAGTAAATTCGTTATAGCTTTCGAATGGGTTAAGCTTTTTTAGTTATTTTTTTATAGGGATCCTATTTAGGTGTTCCTCAACCCCTCTGCAAATTTTTGTGGCCCTAGACAACATAGGGCCATCAGGACGACTCGTGGAAATCAGAAACTACCCTGGCTTTCCTTTAGTATACAGGGACTAAAACAATTATTATTGCCAATTATTCACATTTTATGAGTATAGTGATTGTGATTGGCGCATTTTTAACATTA
This sequence comes from Musca vetustissima, assembly GCF_032173495.1. NCBI lineage: Eukaryota > Metazoa > Arthropoda > Insecta > Diptera > Muscidae > Musca > Musca vetustissima. The sequence goes on from NW_026889175.1 coordinate 20,979, forward strand.
TTTAATACTTCAAAACGTTATTTAATAATAGTTTATATATGTACACCAATTTAGGATTGTAATATATCAGACTAATTCGATTATAGAAAAAGTTTCAGGCCCAATATGAAGAATAATTGGAGAATTACGGACAATAATCATTGTTTTTGTCCCTGTGTACAATGGAAAACCAGGGTAGTTTCTGACTTCTCACGAGTCGGATGGGTACAAACGTACCACGGTTATTGATCTACGTAGATAATAACTTTAAAAAATTGTAAAAATTATATATAAATTATATATTATATATGTGTGAAAATACCTCAAGAATCATTTCTCAAAATTTAATCCAAATATCTCCATTATTAAAAATTTTACAGCATTTTTATTCAAAAAAAGGTACAAATGTACCCGGTTATTGACCGTAGGGTTAACAAGATGATTCAGGATACATAATACCCATTCGATCTAAAAGTTCACAAAATTACTCCGATTGCCAAATTTCGTGGATCAAATAGAGTACAACATTTTAGACCAATAACTCTCCTTCCAACAATTGATAAGATCTATATAGTTCCTTTGCTCCATATAGTTCCTTTTATCCATATTGTTGCTTTGATCCATATAGTTCCTTTACTCCATACAGTTCCTTTGCTCTTTATAGTTCCTTTGCTCTTTATAGTTCCTTTGCTCTTTATAGTTCCTTTGCTCTTTATAGTTCCTTTGCTCCATATAGTTCCTTTGCTCTTTATAGTTCCTTTGCTCCATATAGTTCATTTGCACTTTATAGTTCCCTTGCTCTTTATAGTTCCTTTGCTTCAGATAGTTCCTTTACTCCAAATAGTTCCTTTGCCTCCATATAGTTCCGACACCTAAATAGTTCCTTTGAATCTCTTTCTTTCATCGTTCTTTTTGTTTTTTTTTTCGCTCACATAGTTCCACGTTGATTTGTTAATAAATGCAAACATTGAAAATTGTGCAAAAATTTTTTTTTAATAAATAATTTTTTTTTTAAAACAAACAAAAAAAATAAAATTTAACTATTTACGCAATTTGAAATACGAACGAATGAAGAATATGGGAATAAAGGAAAAGAAAAAAGAACGGGATCAAAAAAAAAAAAAAAAAAAATTCTTCTAAAATTCTTTCAGTAAACTCCAGCAAGTTTGTTGTTGTTCAACTGTCAAACTTGCTCTCTCACTTGACTCTCTTTTACTGGATTTTTTAGTAAACAGACAACATCCAGTAACATTTGGTAACAATTGTTACCAAATATCGAGTAAACAGACAGAGCTTATATTAATTAAGGAGCTGGAACTAGTTCCGATCGTTCCTTTCTCGGAATAGTTGCAATGAACTAGTTCGTTCCGGAACTACCCAACTCCAGTAAAACTATTGATAAACCATTCCCTAGTTCATTCACATCTAACATATTGCTCATTAGTAGACCTCGGATTTTTGCATATTTTTTATGCTTTCTCCGATTGGACTCAAATTTTGTATTTAGGCGTTTCATGCTTTAATTGATCGATATTTGGGGTCATGTCAAAAATATGCAAAAAATATGCAAAAAATATGCAAAATATATGCAAAAAATATGCAAAATATATGCAAAAAATATGCAAAATATGCAAAAAATATGCAAAAAATATGCAAAATATGCAAAAAATATGCAAAATATGCAAAAAATATGCAAAATGCTAGGTCGATATGCGATAAATATATGCAAAAAATATACAAAATATGCATTGTCGATATGCAAAATATGCAAAAATATGCAAAATATGCAAAATATATGCAAAATATGCAAACATATGCAAAATATGCAAAAATATGCAAAATATATGCAAAAATATGCAAAATATATGCAAACATATGCAAACATATGCAAAAAATATGCAAAAATATGCAAAATATATGCAAACATATGCAAAATATGCAAAAATATGCAAAATATGCAAAAATATGCAAAATATGCAAAATATGCAAAATATATGCAAAATATGCAAACATATGCAAAATATGCAAAAATATTCAAAATATATGCAAAATATATGCAAACATATGCAAAATATGCAAAAATATGCAAAATATGCAAAAATATGCAAAATATATGCAAACATATGCAAAATATGCAAACATATGCAAAATATGCAAAAATATGCAAAATATATGCAAACATATGCAAAATATGCAAAAATATGCAAAATATGCAAAAATATGCAAAATATGCAAAATATATGCAAAATATGCAAACATATGCAAAATATTCAAAAAATATGTAAAATATGCAAACATATGCAATCATATGCAAAATATGCAAAATATGCAAACATATGCAAAATATGCAATCATATGCAAAATATGCAAAATATATGCAAAATATATGCAAAATATGCAAAAATATTCAAAAAATATGTAAAATATGCAAACATATGCAATCATATGCAAAATATGCAAAATATATGCAAAATATATGCAAAATATGCAAACATATGCAAAATATACAATCATATGCAAAATATGCAAAAATATTCAAACAATATGTAAAATATGCAAACATATGCAATCATATGCAAAATATGCAAAATATATGCAAAATATGCAAACATATGCAAAATATGCAATCATATGCAAAATATGCAAAAATATGCAAAATATGCAAACATATGCAATCATATGCAAAATATGCAAAATATATGCAAAATATATGCAAAATATGCAAACATATGCAAAATATGCAATCATATGCAAAATATGCAAAATATATGCAAAATATGCAAAAATATTCAAAAAATATGTAAAATATGCAAACATATGCAATCATATGCAAAATATATGCAAAATATGCAAACATATGCAAAATATGCAATCATATGCAAAATATGCAAAAATATGCAAAATATGGAAAATATATGCAAACATATGCAAAATATGCAAACATATGCAAAATATGCAAAATATATGCAAAATATATGCAAAATATGCAAAAATATTCAAAAAATATGTAAAATATGCAAACATATGCAATCATATGCAAAATATATGCAAAATATGCAAACATATGCAAAATATGCAATCATATGCAAAATATGCAAAAATATGCAAAATATGCAAAATATATGCAAACATATGCAAAATATGCAAACATATGCAAAATATGCAAAAATATGCAAAATATATGCAAACATATGCAAAATATGCAAAAATATGCAAAATATGCAAAATATGCAAACATATGCAAAATATGCAAAAATATTCAAAAAATATGTAAAATATGCAAACATATGCAATCATATGCAAAATATGCAAAATATATGCAAAATATGCAAACATATGCAAAATATGCAATCATATGCAAAATATGCAAAATATATGCAAAATATGCAAAATATATGCACGGTATGCTAGGTCGCAATATTAAAGATAGAACTTTGAAATTTTGCACATATATTATTAATACTCCTAGGATGTTTGGTATTGGAAATGGGATATATCGGTCCACGTTTTAGTATATCGCCATATAACGATTATATATGTTTGCATGTTGTATACATATATTTAGCAAATTTTTCATAATGCCCCAAAAATCTAACAGTTGAACCATGAAACGCATACATACACAATTAGATTTCTATAGGTTAAAAATAAAGAAAGCACACAAATTCGAAAACTACCCTGAATTTTTTTTTTTTTTTTTTTTTGATTAAAATGATTGCATATGTGAAATATGTTGCTCATATTTTGCATATTTTTGCATATATTTTTCATATTTTTTGCATATTTCTCGCATATCGACCTAGCATACCGTGCATATTTTTTTGCATATTTTTGCATATTTTTGCATATTTTGCATATTTTTGCATATTTTGCATATGTTTGCATATTTTGCATATATTTTGCATATTTTTGCATATTTTGCATATTTTTGCATATTTTGCATATTTTGCATATGTTTGCATATTTTGCATATGTTTGCATATTTTGCATATATTTTGCATATTTTGCATATTTTTGCATATTTTTGCATATTTTGCATATGTTTGCATATTTTGCATATGTTTGCATATTTTGCATATTTTTTGCATATTTTGTATTTTTTGCATATATTTTGCATATTTTGTATTTTTTGCATATATTTTGCATATTTTTGCATATTTGCATATTTTTCCATATTTTGCATAGTTTTGCATATTCTGCATATTTTTGCATATTTTGCATATGTTTGCATATATTTTGCATATTTTGCATATATTTTGCATATTTTTGCATATTTTTGCATATGTTTGCATATTTTGCATATGTTTGCATATTTTGCATATTTTTGCATATTTTTTGCATATTTTGTATTTTTTGCATATATTTTGCATATTTTGCATATATTTGCATATTTTTCCATATTTTGCATAGTTTTGCATATTCTGCATATTTTTGCATATTTTGCATATTTATAGCATATCGACCTAGCATACCGTGCATTTTTTTTGCATATTTTAGCATATATTTTGCATATTTTATGCATATATTTTGCATATTTATTGCATATCGACCTAGCATATTTTGCATATTTTTGCATATTTTGCATATATTTTGCATATTTTATATTTTTTGCATATTTTGCATATATTTTGCATATATATTTTTTGCATATTTTGCATATTTTTTGCATATTTTGCATATTTTTTGCATATCTCGTGCATATGCAAATATGCAAAAAATTAAAAAATATGAACCCTTCAAATAATTCTAAATCCTTTGAAACGAATTTGTGTCCAATCAGAATTTCGATATCTTCATTATTAAAAAATATGCAAATATGCAAAATCCGAGGTCTACTCATTAGTTTGTAAGAGATATTCATATGAATTTTTTACACAATATGAAGTCGCATATAGGGAACAATTCTGCATCATTAACTCGAAAATCACTTTTTTTGAGTTGTTTAATTTAGATTTGTATAAAAATAATACTTTTATTTATCTCTGTTGTGATCCTCAATTATTAGTTCAAATGTATGCGCCACGGTTTATTACAACCTTGTATTAGCGCTTTTGAAGTTTTAACTAATAATTATTTGCCACATGTTTTGTCGCCTCCTTTAAGCATCAAGCAAAAATCTTGGCAACCCTGTCGTGAATGTTCACTAATTTTGTGGTGCTCTGTGTTCGTTTAAAAAATATTTAATTTCTAACAATATATGGTCTGTTCCCGTACTACAAGAATCTACTATTTTTTACTACGATAACACGTTTTTCCTTTATGTTATCGAAAAAAATAGTAAAAACTCGTAGATTCTTGCAGTACGGGAACATAATGATAATCTGTGTTTTTGTGGTAACAGTGTTTAAAAGTGTTGTGAAATAATTTTTGTGCATTTTGATCTAATTGGAAGTGTGAAATTTAACATATTTTTGCTAATATTAATTAATCTTTTTTTTAATTCTAATTGGCATTTTGTTTCCATTCCCAATTTGTTCCTTTGTTAAGGTAGCCGCATCGGCGAATTGGTAACATGATTCGCAGGGACCAAGGTATATTTAATAAGGTAGCCGCATCGGCCCAGCTGTTGGACAAATAAATGTCAAAAATGTTGTTGTAATGTTGAACCAAAAAATTAACGAAAGATTATATGAACAACGAAAAGGTATGCCAATGGGATCCCCAATCTCACTAATTATTGCGGACATTGTTATGGAAAAATTACTTGACGAAACTACAAACAAATTGACAACGAAACCAAGATTATTAACAAAATATGTAGATGACATATTTTGCATAATTAGGAAAGACGAAATTGACAATACCCTTGCAGTACTAAACGAACAAAAACCTGACACAATATACAAAAAGTGCACATATGTACCTGGTCTATCCGAACGTTTCGCCAATTCAAACCTATATGACAAAGAACATTACAGACTTGCTTTAAAAAGTAGTAATACAAATAACAACTTCTTTAGTCGGACAAAATCAAAAACCCCTCCAGACGAGCAATCTAATTTAGTTTATAAAATAAAGTGCAATGGTGACAAGTCCAACATATGCCAAAAGGTATATGTTGGCACTACAAAGACGAAACTAAAAACAAGAATAAGCGGCCACAAGTCTGATCATAAAAATAAAAACAAACCACTAGAACAGAAAACAACCTTAGCAGCACACTGTTCTCAAACTGGACACACACCTAACTTTGAAGATGTTAACATTTTAACACGTGAGGCAAACTACAAAAGAAGATTTATGTTAGAAATGTTGCACATTATAAATGTCCCTGCCAAAAACCGAATGAACTTTAAGACTGATACGGAACATTGTGCTCAAATTTACAGGAGCATTATTGAAAAAAGCGCCAATAAAAGTATTTAGTTGATCATGTCAATTCAATGAGAGTGGAAGTTTATTAGTGTTAATAACAAAAATAAAATGTAACTAGAAGCAAATTTTGTAATTTTGTTAATTTATTTATGTAATTATGTTTTTTGTTTTTTAAAGTCAATCCCTGATGACGATGATCGAAATATTGGAAAAATAAAAATAAATTAAAAAAGAAAACAGAAATCTTTTTAATTTTCAATGACCTCAAGCCGAAAAAAACGAATAAAAAAAAACAAAATTATAAATGAAAATCTCCGAATTTCGAAGAGCTTTTTTGGCAATACTTTTATTAACATTTTCTACAAGAATTTGTGTAAAAAAATCTTGTCAATCTGTTTGTTTTGGCAAAATATTTTTGACACATCAAAATACAACAACCGATGTTTGTTGTAGAAATTCGCCGATGCGGCTACCTTGTATATCTACCTTGGCAGTGACATACAGTGGTGGTCATTGAATTAGAAACGCTGCTTTTACATCGGGTTTTTATAGCACGACGACTCCCATATAATAAAAATTAAGCAAGTATACACCAAATATTATAAATCGCGTTTCGTACTATATCATCTGGGTTAACTTTCAAACTTAGACGTATTCCTGAACAGGCCGAACTACATTTTTTCATTGAACCCAAAAATTCACTGGTCATATAATTAGAAACGATAACAAAAAATAAACTTTATTCCAAATTTGACCGAAAATGTAATAAAATAAAATTAAAATAATACAAAATTACTTAAAACTAAGCTTAATACTTCGTTGGGTAACCTTTACTTTTTATCACATCGGACAATCTCCGTGGTAAACTTTCAACCAAAGACCGGCAACGTGAAGTTGGTATCGACTCCCAAACTTCTTTTATATTTCGAAAGTGCTCTTCTTTATTTTTTGGAGTCTTCGGTTTTAACATTCTTTCGACATCTCCCCATAGGTTTTCGATTGGGTTTAGGTCCGGACTTTGGATCCTAGATACACCATCAAGACGATTAAACACGGCGGCGGAAATGTGATGGTATGGGGAGCCTTCAGTTGGTATGGTGTTGGTCCCATACACCGCATAGATGGTCGAATGGACCAGCATCAATATAAAAATATATTGGAGAATGTAATGGAACCGTACTCGTTCGAAAATATGCCCGTTACATACGTTTTTCAACAGGATAACGATCCTAAGCATACTTCCCGAGTTGTGAAGCAATGGTTTATGGATACGAATACCGCGGTTTTGCCTTGGCCACCAAACCGCGGTATTCGTATCCATAAACCATTGCTTCACAACTCGGGAAGTATGCTTAGGATCGTTATCCTGTTGAAAAACGTATGTAACGGGCATATTTTCGAACGAGTACGGTTCCATTACATTCTCCAATATATTTTTATATTGATGCTGGTCCATTCGACCATCTATGCGGTGTATGGGACCAACACCATACCAACTGAAGGCTCCCCATACCATCACATTTCCGCCGCCGTGTTTAATCGTCTTGATGGTGTATCTAGGATCCAAAGATTTGTTAAGCGGCCGTCTAACATAACATTTTCCATCTGATCCGAACAAATTAAACTTCGATTCGTCGCTCCAAAGAATTTTTTTCCAAAAATTAAGGGGTTTCTTCAGATGCTCTTTTGCAAACTGTAAGCGTTTCTTAATATTTTTGCTGGAAACGTGTGGTTTTTTTCATGCAATGCATCCATGAAGACCAGCTTCTCTTAATCTACGTCGGATAGTTCTAGTGGAGTTACGATAGCATTTATTTCCGCAGAGGTCGAAAATGGATTGACTTTACTGGTTCTACAAATAACTCTATCATCGTGTTGAGTAGTTTTTCTTGGCTTTGGAATTCTTTCAGGGTTCTCATAATTTTCTGTATTTTGAAAACATTGTATTGCTCCAAAAACCATCTTTTTTGAACAGCAAAATCTATTCGGTATGGCAGACATCGACTGATTTTCTTCATAATAGCATCGTACAATCAACTCTCGAAGTGCTGGAGTGCATGACTTTTTTTCCCCATATTTATGCTGAATTATTTAATAAATTAGTTAAATTTTATTTAAAAACTAAAAAAAAATTAACTTACTTTGAAAGCGAATACAATTTTCACAAATTATGAATGCGTTTCTAATTATATGACCACCCTTCAAACACACGTGTTGCAAAAACTTAGCTATTGTTGCAAACTGGTGCACGCGTTTATTTATATTTACACTTACAACAACATATTGAACTGCAGTGAGAACATAACGGGACTTACAAAAGAGAGAAACACTTTATAGGAAAGTTGTGCACAGAAATGCAAATTTGAAGTCATCGTTTCTAATTGTATGGCCGCCACTGTATAACATTTAAAGCGAATTCCTTCCACCAATCAGAACACAGAATTTTTGAAGTATTAAAAATATTTGTTTACTTTTTTTCAAATTCAATAATTTTTTTTTCAAATCTAATATTTATGTATTAAAAATAGCGTAAAGGATGAAATCTTTTAAAAATATATTAAACTCGCTTGTAGTGGAAACGTTTTTGGGGTGCAATGAAGTAGACCCATTATCAATGGTTCCGGAAGGTTTTTAAAGCATCTGAGTGGTCAAAACTCAACAAAATAGTGCAAGAAATTCAAAATTGTGAATCTACAACCAAAATTGGAGCGTATCACTACAAGGAAACTAGAGCAAATGGCAGATTTTTTTAAAATTCAGAAGTCCAAATTAAAGAAAAATTCTTAAATACTGCCTGACTGTTGGCCAATAATAGACCTTCAAATAGAGTTTTTGGTTCCATTGTTTAAATGGTTGTATCATCTTTATCAATAAGATATGTGGATGTTGTTAATTCTCGTTTCGGATCGGAATATACCCTCACCGCCAAATAAATGAAGGATATAATTTTAATTGAAGTGTACCAAAATGTATCTGGATAAAAGATTATAATGTATATTTAAAATAAACCCAAATATTTATAGAAGACCATAATATCTCTTCATAAAATCAAAACGCTTGAGAGTTCAATCAAAGGGCAAATTCTTTTTATGGAGTACCGAAAGTTCTTCATAATACTGCTATAGGGACCAACAATTTACTATTGTCTTATAGTTAAGAGGACTTAACTATACAACATAATCGCAAATGTGGTTATTGTAGCAGATTAAACAATAAAATGACTTCCATTGCAGAACGTAACACGGTCGTCTTTTCGAAGACTTTATGATTTTTATTTATTTCATGCATTGTCTTTTTTCATTTCCAATGTCTCTAATTTTTGGGTACTTAAATTGTTTTTTATTATTACGGCGAAGAAATTGTTGTGACATATAATGTTACCATCACCTGGCCTGATACGGTTACCTGGTTAATATACCTTGGTTGTAGCATTTCTTTTATTTTGTTATTATTTATTAAAAAATAATAATAATTTTTAAAAATGGTTTGTCCTTACGAATTATGTAATATTTCTTTAGATGATGAGTTGTGTGTCACTTGCTGGTTTTGCCTTAATCAATGGCACGTTAAATGTGCTCGAATTAATGCAAAAGTAGTGGACACAATTAGGGATAATGTTGGTGTCTGTTGGAGCTGTGATCATTGTCGAAAACTCTCAGCCGACTTTTATAACTTTGTAAAAGACTTGCAGTCGGAGCTTGGTTCGATGAAAAAGGAATTTACATCGTCATCAAAACGTTTTGAAAATTTTTCCAATATGTTCGACAAGTACCAAGAGCTTGATGAATTTCTATCATCACCGTCTGTGTCTGGGCAGAAACGTAAAAGGTCTGCGAAAAAGGCTCCCAATAAAGTCGTGCCTAGTCGCAAACCCACAGTTTCTGTTGGGAATACAGTGCCACAATTACCTTCCGTCAATATCACAGATTCAACGGAAACTGATTGTGTCCAGACTATAGATGGTATTTACCGGGTAAATACCCAAGGGGTGGGTAAATACCGGATAAACTATAGAACCCTATGTCTGAGTAGACGTATTTTGTTATTGCTGCTAAACTTTTTATTTATTCTGCTGTTAAATTTCATTTAAATCGTGAATTACTGGTACCTTTGAATTTGTTAATTTTGGAATTGACGGATTATAATAAAATTTTGTGGAATTCGTCTTGGAGAGCTCTTTATCCAAATTGCTGCTGTTGCATAAGTTGCTGTTCTTATTGAGTTGCTGTTTGTGCTGAGTTGTGGTTTTTGGTGGTTGCCTTTACACGCAAATTGTTGTTGCATTCTTTGACAATTAATATACCGGCTTCAAAAGTTTTTAAATCCAACATTTGCAAAGAATCCATTACCAAAACGCAGAGTAGTGTTTTATATAAAGGCTGTAGCTGTTGGATACATTCTTCATGTGCTAATATTGATGATAAGCATCTTTCAGTTTTGAAGACTGTTAAGTCATTTGCCTTTATATGTGCATCCTGTGAGCCTAACCTATGTAGTGGTTTGAATAATGCTGGTGTTGTGGAAAAGATAAACAGTTTGAGTGCAAAAATTGATGCGTTTGTTCTTAATTATGATACACAGCAAAATGCTTTGAAGACGGTTCTTGATGATATTAAAAGGAAGTGAGCTCATGTATTTCAGAAATGAAATCTGATATCGAAAAGTGTAACGATGACGTTCGGCGTGTGGAAACTAATGTTGCATCTAAATTTGTTGCCCTTGAAAGTGAAGATGACATACTGCATAGAAGATTGAACCGATGTGATATTCTAATTGAAGGTCTTCCTGATGGCCTGGATGATTTGGAATCACCAATTATTGCTTTGGGGGCTTTTTATGGAGTGTAAATAAATAGCCTTGACATAAACCATATGTGCTACATTAACCGGAAAAAGTCAAATTTAATAAAGTTTCTAAACGTGATGGTATAATGAAGGAGTATTTCAAAACTAGAAATCTTAAAATATCTGACATTTTAAGTGGTCAATGTGGTAACTTGAGTAATAGAGTTTACCTTAATGGTCACTACTCTCCTGCTGCTGTCCACCTGAACTATGTTTGCAAAAGGCTTCGTCATTTGAATGTGGTGAAAAAATTTAAGATTTTAAATACTGATAAGCTGCGAGCATTGTTGATTTTTTGTGATGGCAAGGATGGAATGTATAATGCTAATCAATGTGATGAATTACTTCGGGGTGCAGAGTCGGGACATAATTGAGTCTTCCAATCACGTATCGTATTTATATTTAGTTCTTATTTTTAATGCTTATATACTTGTTTAATTGTTTCAATTTCAATAATTTTAACCAGATCTCATTTTTATCTTTTTATTTTTGATCAGCTGTGTTGCAGTTAGTATTGTTTTAATGCATTACGGAGCGTTAGATTTTGTTATTGCATTGTTTATGTATATTTGGTTCTCAAAAGACATCAAAAGTACTTAAATTAGCTATAAATTTAAGTACTTTTGATGTCTTTTGATACTAATATTGGACCGGTTGTTAGCAACAATATCTATTTAAATTCTGTGTTACCATCATGTGATCGTATGTTTAATATTGCACATATAAATTGCCGTAGTATGAGGCCATCTTCACTCTCAACAAAGTTCTCTGAGCTGAAATCTATCATATGTGATTCTCGTTTGAATATCATTGCTTTGTCTGAAACGTGGCTTAAATCTGACACATCTAATCGTACTGTCCATATACCTGGGTAGAAACTTGTGAGGAATGATCGTAGGTACTCTAGAGGTGGTGGTGTGGGTATTTATTTATTGAGTGGAATTAAGTATAAAACTGTTTTTAAAACGTCTGTATTAGGTAAATGTGAGTCGCTGTTTATTGAGTTTACTTCTGGTACTGCTAAAATTTTATTTGGCGTTGTTTATTTACCTCCACCTGGAGACTTCGCTGCTTTTGAGGACCTACATACTGATCTGTTTATGTCATACTCGCACTCAATAATTGTTGGAGACTTTAACTGCAATATGTTTGACTCTCATAGAGCCTTGTCTACAAGATCTGCGTGTTCGAGGTTAAATTTGTCGATTGTGCATAATATAAGGCCTACTCATTATGATATATCCCATTCCTCATCACCTCTAATTGATTTTATGCTTTTACGTGATAGCTCTTTAATTGACGTTTCCGATCCCAGCTATATCTGATCATGCACTTATTTTCGCCTCTCTCAAATTCCATGTTAGTAGTTGTTGTGATTTTGTGGAATTTCGCGACTATGTTAATATCGACTGGAATGGTATTTTCACTTATTTGTCCACCTTTTATTTTAATACTGTTAATGTTGTTGATGTTAATTTAAAGACTTCTGTTATTTCATCTCTTATTGTTGATTTGTTCACTTTTGTCCCTATTGCACGCAAGAGAATTTCTTACGATGAAAATTGGATTAATTGTAATCATATCATCCTTGCCCGATCTCTTTGTGATATGGCTTTTCGTAATTATCTGCTGAATAAGACGCATGACAATTGGAAGATTTTTTGTAAATATCGCAATAAAGCAAAATCTGTTATTCGGCGTGAGCGAAGAAGGTATTATTCTAGAAAATTTAATGCATTTGGTTCCACTGCTCTGTGGCGATTTCTTAGGACGTCTGGATGTCTAGGTAATGATGAAGTGGCTTATAATATTGATGTTAATGACATTAATTGTTCGTTTGTTTGTAATAATTTCACTGTTAGTGACTACGAATTTCTTCTACATGAATTTGATGTTGGATTCTCCTTTAATTGTGTTCAAATTGATGATGTTTTTATGGCGCTGATTAAGCTTACGTCTAAATCTATTGGTGTAGATGGAATACCTGTAGACTTTGTTAGACTTATTTTCCCTATGTTTGTGATTATATTCTCGATTTGATTAATTCCATACTAACGTCTTCTGTGTTTCCTTCATCATGGAAAAAAGCTCGAGTTGTTCCGATACCTAAATGTCAAACTGTTAATAGTCCTGATGATCTCAGGCCACTTCCATTCTCCCCTTTTTTCTAAAGTTTGTGAGCAGATCATGAAGATCCAAATATTGTCCCATGTAAGAAGATATGTTTATAATGGCCAATTTGCTTTCCGTAAGAGTCATAGTACGACAGGGTTACTTTTGTATATGACAGATATGATAAGAAATAATCTAAATCTTAATATTAATACCGTGGAACTTTCTTTGGATCTAACCAAAGCTTTTGATTCAGATTCTCATCCTATTTTGATAAGAAAACTGAAGAATGATTTTAACTTTTCGGCTACGGCTTGTAAACTTATTTTGTCTTACTTATGTGATAGATCTCAATATGTTTTTCATAATGGCATTTCTTCTAGGGCGCTTGCTCTTACATGTGGTGTGCCACAGGATTCTGTGCTTGGCCCCTTGCATTTTGTGTTATATGTTAATAGTCTTACTGATTGTTTGTCTAGTTTTAATTGTATGCCACTTTTATTTGCTGATTATGTCTTTCTCGTTTTTTCTGATAATCGACGAAGGGGACCCTTCTTCACTTGAAAGTGATATAAATTCTTGTCTATCGTCGTTCGGTCAATGGTCTTTGGATAATGCATTGAGATTGAATCCTTTAAAGACAAAGGCTATGAGATTTGGAACTTTTACCCATGATCTTAATATTTATCTTGATCATAATCAAATCAATTTTGTAAGCTCTCATAAAATGTTGGGTATTAATATTGATGATAAACTTACATTTGAAAGCCACATTGATTTTGTTCAGGGAAAAGTGTTTGGTGTTATTCGTAAATTGTACTCTACTAATTTATTTCTACCGTGGTATGTTAAAAAGAGGTTGGCTTATGCACTACTGATGCCTCATGTTTATTATGGTCTGGAGGTTACATCTGGCACTACTGATCGGAATTTATTGAGAGTTAAGCGTATTGTAAATTCGATTGTCCGTTATGTTTATGGTATTAGAAGTAGAGACCATATTTCGGGTTATGTTAAAAATTTTCTGGCAGTTGACTTTGATGTTTTTATTTCCTCCAGGATTTTATGTACCTTTTATAAGATAGTTAAGAGTGGTATTCCGTTTATATTACCTAATATGTTCAGATTTTGTATGTCCTCGAGGAATACACAGATTTTTATACCCAGAATTTATAATAGCATATTTGAAAAGTCATTTTTAATACGCGTTGCAAGATTATGGAACTTTTTACCCGTTGAATTGAGACAATTTTCTCAATCCAACAATGCATTTCGGTTGAAACTTTTGTGTTACTTTTGTTGACTGTGAGATGTTACAATTTTTATTTGCTTTTTACCCTTTTTAATTTTCATAATTAAATGTGTTTTATCTGATACTATACTTTTAATATATTATCGCATGAGATGCTCTGCACTTTGAATGTTTTTGATTTGCTCAATTTGTATTTTGTTGTTTAACACGGTCATCACTTACTATTTTCTTTTTAGTTATGGCTGGGGAGCTTAATGTATATATACATAAATGCTTTAATTATTTATGCTTTAATTATGCCGAACCACTTGACATAGGCGGCCAAAATTTTGCATACATGTTTTTAATGTCAAAGCCAGTTTCCAAGTCCAAGTTTCGATATAGCCCCCATATAACCGTATCTCCCGATCCCATGTTAGATTTCTACATTTGCTTTGACATTAAAAACATGTATGCAAAATTTTGGCCGCCTATGTCAAGTGGTTCAGCAGCTAATGAGTTTATACCAAATTTTTGGGTAAATACTCAAAATAGGGGTACCTTTGTATGGGGGCTACCAGTAAACGTGGACCTACATACATAAAATTTAGCATGGACATTTGGTACCCAAAAAGAACACTCTGTGCCAAATTACAGCCAATTTGGTTGTAAAATGTGCCTAATAGACAAAAAATACCTTAAATAGGGAGATACGGTTATATGGGTGCTAAATCAAAACTTGGACCCAGGGACCCCATGTTGGATTTCTATATTTGCTTTGACAATAAAAACATGTATGCAAAATTTTGGCCGCCTATGTCAAGTGGTTTGGCAGTTAATGAGTTTATACCCAATTTTTGGTAAAAACTCGGGTATTTACCCAAGTTTTTACCCATGTCTTTGAAACTATCCACTCTAAATCGATTTGATAACAGAAACCCGGAAATAGGGTGTAAGATGTTTTACCGATTCAATATAGTAAATACCCAAATAAATACCCACCAATGGGTATTTACCCAATTTACCGGGTATTTACCCACTGCCCATCTCTAGTCCAGACATATGCTAGTGTTGCGTCACATTCGGCCTCGGAAATCGTTAAGGATGTAAATGAAGTGATTAATCCAAAATCTGTGAGTATAAGTAGTGCTAGCCTGGAAAAGACTTCAAAACCTACTCACGGAAATCGGGAATCATCAGTTCAATCATCTAATGCGTCTTCCGTAGCTGGCACTAGCAATTCCCTCCAACCTGGTCAAAGAGCATTATCTATGGCTCCCACCATGAAAATTGTATTTGTATCCAGGTTTCCGCCAGATACCTCGGCTGAGGATATAAATTATTATCTAAAATGAAAAATCGATGGAAATTTATGCTTTCTCAGAAAGTAGATCATCAAATTTTAAAATCGTAATACAAGAAAGTATGTTTCATCGACTAACTTCAAGAGAATTTTGGCCTGCTAATACATTTGTAAAGGAATTTCTGGTAAGATCTGAAAATATAGCTCATTTGCTTCAGAGGGCTGAAATATTGCAAAAAAACTAAATATGTTTTTCAATGTTTGCTATCAGAATGTAAGAGGGTTAAACACAATATTAACTCGATTATTCTCTGATAGCCTTGGTTTTATTTATGATGTTGTAGTATTTTCTGAAACATGGTTAAAAGCATCCGTGTTAAATAGTGAAATTTTGTGTTCTAGATATAAAATATTTTGAAAATATAGAGTTGTTAAAAAAGGTGGTGGCGTCCTTATTGCAGTTGATGCCAAATATTCTACTAATTTAATTGAATTAAACTGTTTTCATATCGAATTTATTTTTATATCCATTGAATTAGAAAATTTTAAATTATTTGTGACTTGCTCATACAGTCCTCCCTCACCGAAACTTGATATTTATAATCAGCATCTGTTAGCAATAAATTCAATCACTAACAAAATGAATGACTCTGACAAAATATTAGTTCTCGGCGATTATAATCTGCCGTCCGTAAATTGGCTTTCGTTGCCAGATTCTGAGGCTCTAACACCCTTGACATCTGATGCAAATGTAAACCTATATACCTTTGAAATTGTAAATCGATTTAGCGACATAAATCTTTATCAAATAAATAGCGTATCAAATTATTATGATCGAATTCTAGATCTAGCATTTGTGAATTATACACAATATTTTGAAATAATTACAATACCTCCAGTATGTACTACTGAAGATAACTACCATCCTACATTATACATATCCATGATGCATAATAATTTAGCTACCAAAAATTCTTCGATGTCATTTAAATATGTTCCTAATTATAATAAAACTGACTTCCGAAAGCTTAACACACTTATCTCAACCGTAAATTGGACCTCATTATTTATTTGTAAGAGTCATAGTGATCTAGAATTATCAGTTTATAAATTTTATGATATCCTAAATAAATTTATTCTAGAATGTGTTTCCATTGTTAGGGTTAGAAACTCGGAACGATATCCATGGGTCACATCTGGGCTTTCAAGTATTAAAAATTATAAAAATAAACTTTTAAAAATATATAAAAAATCAGGCTCTTCTATAGATTATGCTAAATATGCTGTCGCAAGGTCTAAATATACGACAGAGTCCCGAAAACTTTACAATCTTTATTTAAACAAGAATAAAGTTAATTTCGAATCCTTTTATGACTTTGTTAATATAAAAAGAAAAGCTACGTCAAAGCCCACCATCTTGAAATTCAATAATCAGACATTTGAGAAAAACTCTGAAATTTCAGAGTGCTTTGCAAATTTTTTCGCTACAACATATTCATATTCACCCTGTCCAAATAAAGACACATATAGTTATAAATTATCGACGATAGATGAAATATCTATGCCTTTTTTACAAAGTCAATATGTTTGTATAAATTTATGTAATTTAAGATCAATTAAAAGTCCAGGTCCGGATGGCATTCCTAGCATAATTCTAAAGTACTGTTCAGATACAATAGCTACCCTTTAATGCTGTTTTTTAATTATTCCCTGAAATATAGCCATTTTCCTACCTTCTGGAAGAAATCCTATATAGTTCCTTTACACAAATCTGGTAGCTTAACTAATGTCTCGAATTATAGAGGAATTGCTAAATTAAGTGCAATTCCAAAATTGTTCGAAAAACTGATTACTGATGCAATTTCTCATAAAGTTCAGCCAATCCTAAGTCCATATCAACATGGTTTTCGTAGTGGCCTCTCAACCATTACCAATCTTATTCAATTTTCCTCAACCGTTATAAAAGGTTTTATTCAGCGTAATCAAACCGATACGATTTACACTGACTTCAGTAAAGCTTTTGACAGGGTTAACCATGAATTTTTAATACATAAATTAAATCAAATTGGTTTCAGTATAAATTTAGTTAAATGGGAAATAGATCACAGGTAGTTTTGTTTGATGATTGTCTCTCCAAATCCATTAATGTTCCTTCCTGTGTTCCCCAAGGAAGTCATTTAGGTCCGCTCCTCTTCTATTTATAAATGATTTACCAAATGCAAAATCCATTCCAAATTTCTAATGTATGCTGACGATTTCAAGTTGTTTTTCTCCCATAACTCCATGAAGCAAGCTGATTTACTTCAAAATGATTTAAATATCATTTTTCAATGGTGCGAATTAAAATGTATGGATTTAAACCTAAACAAGTGTAATCATATGTGTTTTTCCAGATCTTCTACTTTAACAAGGCAATACAATATTAATGGTACTGTTTTATCAACTGTAGATTCATTTGTTGATCTTGGTATTTTAATGGATCCAAAATTAAATTTTAATAATCATGTAATTTATATGGTAAACAAAGCCCACGGTGTCTTAGGATTTATAAAACGATGGGCTAAAGAATTCTCTGATTCCTACAACAAAACAACTTTTTACATCTCTTGTGCGACCCATATTAGAATATGGCTCTGTTGTATGGGATCCTCAATATACAATATATTCCAATAAAATTAAATCATTGCAGAAACAATTTCTAATTTTTGCACTGAGAGGTTTACATTGGAATAGTGTTGTGTTGCCTTCTTACACTAGCAGGTTATAATTAATTCGATTGCCTACATTAAAAAGTAGACGTATTATGTTGAACACTATGACAGTAATAAAAACACTAAACGGTAATATACCCTCAGACCTCCTAATTTCATGCAGTAGAATAAATGTTCCTTTTCGATCAAGTAGATATTATCAACCATTATACGTAGATTTTCATCGCACAAATTATTCTATGGGATATCCACTTAGTAAAATGTGCATTGATTTCAATAATGTGTATTCTAACATAGAATTTTGCATGAATATAGATCTAATAAAATCTAATATAATTATATTTTTAAATGAATAATACAACTTAACCCTTTCAGTGTTTTTGTCGAATATATTCGACATTTAAAAATTCTCTCTTTCTTTGCGATTTTTCCGTTATCCTATGTACCGTTAACATTGATGGTTTTGTTTTTGCTGAAAAACAGACGAAACTGTCCGAGGGTTAAAATGAAAATTGCTTTTTTTCTAAACTCTATCCCTTTATATGATTTTAAGTACAAACTTTTAGATTTTTATTCCGACAAAATTTGTTTTTGACACTGAAAGGGTTAATAACAAACTGACTGTTGAAGTAGATTTCTGTAGCTGGTTTTCTATCCCTTCTCATATTTCATCATAATGCGGATTATGGTGTGCACGCGATCCTTACGAAAGGGGAGGTCGCCCCCTCGGTCGGCAGGGGTGGGAAAGTGAGACGTGGGAACGTACGTAAAAAAAGTAGTATCAACCTTTCAATCGGACAGGCAACACGCATATCGTTGCGCATATATACTTGGGACGAGAATTCCCGACCCCAAACCCTAGCAAAGTGCCCGCTACTTCGTATGCGGAAAGGGAGTACAAAAAAAAATTAAATACTTTAACTGAAACCTACAGGTTCCACATTCATTCCATTTAGAACTTTTCGAACACATAAGTACACATTTTCAAGACGACCTCCATACCATCACCACCACTAAATTTAGTACCACTTAGTACATAAACCGTTTGGTCCTTCTTTCTATCTCTCTGTCACTGACATTCCAAATTGTAGATTTCCAGCTCTCCGTTACCCAAATCCAAATTGTTCCAAATTTAGTGAATTTTCTATTTTGCTATTCGTACATATAAATTCGAGTTACCAAAGTTGTCTCCATAGCTCAATACTACACTTCAACAGTAATCTGAATTCTAAATCTCAGGAATCATACAAATCCAAATCGTTTCAAATTTAGTACAATTTAATACTTTTTATATACATTAGTAAAATTTCTAAAACTACATCAATCCTACACAAATTTTGTGGTTTTGCGAACCCAAAGTAAGAATTTCCTGAAGTACCTTAGTCATGATCTCCAAAAATAACCTTAAGTCTGCATTTAAAGATTCCAGCTCTATCCGTTCACCAAAATCCAAGTTATACCAAATTTAGTACCACTTATTATTATTCGTAGACGTAAGTACGACTTTCTAAAACTACCTCAATTCCACACTGCAACAGTAATTTTAATCATAAATTCTAGGATACCAGCCCTACCCGTTCACATAGATCCCAATTTTATCATATAAAGCACCATTTAGTACTTTTCGTACTTATGAGTTCGAATTTCCAAAAATGTCTCAATCCTGTCCCATAAGAGTAATTTTATTGTTCTCCATCTCTATCCTTTCCCTCAAATCTAAATTGTACTAAACTTAGTACCATTTAGTACACATAATTACGCATTTTTAAAACTACCTCAATGTCCCTTCCTAGACTCCAACCTTAATTTTAATTTCAAATTTTAGGATTCCCGCTCACAAACAACGAATTGTACCATATTTAGTACCATTTATTGTCCATAAGTGCGAAATTCCAAAACAACCTTAATTCTGTAATTTTCCTTCCAATATTAAGTTAACTCTAATACTAATCTATCCGTTAACTCTAATCCAAATTGTACCAAATTTTGTACCATTTACTGACTTATGTCAATCCTGCACTCTAACTGTAATACTAATTCAAAATTTCAGAATCTGAGCCCTATCCGTTCACGCAAAAGCAATTTGCAAACTATTTGATACCTTTTAGTACTTTTTGTTTCTATAATTAAGAATTTCCAAAACTACCTCAATCCTACACTCCAACAGGAATTTTAGTTCCAAAATTCTGGAGTCCACCTCTATCCGTTCTCAAATAATCAAGTTGTACCAAATATAGTACAATTTAGTACAAATAAGTACTATGCTTCCATATCTCAATTCTATATTCCAACAGCAACCATTATTCCAAATTTTAGGTTTCCAGCTCTCTCCGTTCACCCAAATCCAAATTGTACCAAATCTAGTGCAGTTTAGTACTTTTCGTACACCAAAATTTGCAAATATATCTCTATAGCTCAATCTTCAACAGTAATCTTTATTTCAAATTTCAGGATTTCAGCTCTATCCTTTCAAGCAAAATCCAAGTTGTACTAAATTTGGTACTATATATTACTTTTCGTACCAATAAGTAACTACCTCAATCCTACATTCAACAGTATTTTTTTTGAAGACTCCAGCTCTATCTGTTGACCTAAATCCAACTTGCACCAAATTTAGTACTATTTAGTACTTTTCGTACACAAACGTACGATTTTTTAAAGCTAAAGCTAGTCCTGATTCCGATTAAAGCTAGTCCTGATTCCGATTTTCCGGATTCCATCTCTATACACTGAACAAAATACAAATAGTACCAAATTTAGTAAAATTTTGTACTTTTTATACACTTTTAAAGTATTTCCATACAACAACACCACTTCCAACCTGTATTCTATATAAAATTTCAAGATTCTAGCTATATGTTAACGCCAAGGTTAACTATGCTGGTCACCCTATTTTCTATTTTCCATGTTCCTTTTATTCGCCTAAATTTGCATCTCTCTCTTGGTACTAAATGCAAATGTTTTATGTTTTCCACTGGTTGTTTTCTTTCTTCTCATTGTAAATAAAACACTTCTAAAACACATTCTAACCAGCAAACACAACTGTCATTGGTAAGATTCGTTTCCAAATTCTATACCGAATTTTGTTCAATAAAATTCCACCATTTGGAAAATTCCCATTCTAAAACCCCTGTTTTTCTTTGTTTGGTTTTTTCATAACTATTCCGAGGAGAAATTATTCCTGCTCAAGAGACTATACTTTCCTAATTTCGGCAGCAGTTAACCATCCCAGCTTTTACAGAAAATCCAGTTTGGCATTTTGCTGGTGTTCAAGTGCGTTTTGCCGACGGCAATTGGTTTTTTCATTTTTTTTCAAACGCACAGTGTTTCCAGCTACAGTGTAAATTACCTTCATTTTCTGTTCTCCAAAGAACACCACACTATTTTCAATTAATAAAATTCAAATTAATAAAATTCAAAATTCACCACACTATTTTCAATTAATAAAATTCAAATTTCGAATTATTATTTTCATTATTTATTCTAATTCATATTATTCTCCTATTTATATTCATTTCGAAGGTGCTAACAAAAAAAAAAAAAAAACATAATTTATTTTTTTCCTATTCGCGTCAGTGTGTTTGCTCCAATTATTCTTTTCCTTTTTTCTTTTCTACCGCGAGAATTGGTACTAATTCTTTTTATACGTGTTTGTTGGTGTGTTATTTTCTTCTTTACGATCGTTACATCTTCATACCACAGTTGTTGTTGTTGTTAGAGATCTGCCTACATTCGTCTCTTTAGAACAATAACTACTCGTTCTCATATAACACACCGTCACACGTATATTTCTTTTATTTTTTCTTGTTGGGCTGTTCGTTTGTTCGGTCATCCAACTACCAGCGTTCATTACCACAGTAGTTGTTGTTGTAGAGATCTAACTGTCGTAGCCGGCTTAGCTGGAGCACTGCTTGTTCCCACACAACACACATACGTTTATTCTCCTGTTGCTTGGTGACCGCTGTTGGTTTGTTCGTTCGTTCAGCCAACCACCAGCGTTCTCTTACGTGTGTTTTCACTCAACAGTAGTAAAGCTATTCTCTTTACGCGTTAGTGCACCCTACCGTCGTTCCTTCTATATGGTCGCACTGTAACTTGTTTGCGATATTAATATATATATATAATTCGTACATACGTAAAGGTAGTTGGTGCTGTACTTTCTTTCTGATTTTTATTGTTCACATACTTACCGCTAGGTGGCGCTGTTCAAATAAGGAAATTCGTAGAAAAACTTGACTTTTTCCGACATTTATTTAAATATTTTTGTTTTTTTTGGACATTTACGTCGTGTGATTCTTTCCTTCGCTTGTGCTTATTTCTAGTACATTCTCTCACCACTAGAGGTCGCTCTGTAAATACAAAACCACTTAGAAAACTTAAATTTTTAAGATTATTGATTAATTCTTCTTGGATCTACATCGATCTTTTGAGCATCTAGAAACTGCACATTTATTTCCGACTGTGCAAATATCTATAGTGTGTTCTCCTGCCGACAGGAAGCGCTTTACATATCAGGAAATATTTCAAAAATCATTATTTTCAGTATTATTCCAATTTCTTTCGGATTTTCTTTGATTTTCCGTAGACATTCACCTACTGCATTTATTTTCTTCCATCGTTTTATCAATTATACATTCCATTACCACTAGGTGGCGCTGTACAGAATAGAAAATACCAAGGAAAACGTATTTTTCATTTATTTTTACCAAATTTGTTTGGAAAATTATCCTATTTCCTCCCGTTCTTACTGTTCTTCGTTTATTCTTTACTAGTTTCTTGTTCTAAATCAAATTTCATTCATTTTCACTGATCAATCATGTCCTTGGAAGCCTTCATTCGTCAAGCTGACCGTCTGGTCACCTTCAATGCCGAAGTAGTCGGTGGTAATGTTCCCTTGACGTCTGCACAATTCGTAAAAATTCACATCACTGAAGTTAAGTCCTTATGGGCAGGCATCAAATCAGTGTATGACCAATTTATTTTCGATCGAGCTAGCGAAGAACAGAACGAGGAGAATGATGAACAGGAAGAAGATGCGGAAGACGCTTCAGAGCTTGAGACATTCCAATCCAAATATAATAGTGCCTATATAACTTATTGTGAGTGCTTGGCACAGTTGTTTGAGGATCTCCAAAGGCAAACAGTTCCTAAAGATCCTTCTGTTTCACCTCCAAACCCTTCGCCTCAGAGTCCTTATCCTATAATCCATAATGATCACAGTTCAAATTATTCTTTCAATCTGCCTCCATGCGATACCGAAGTCTTCAACGGGGATTATATGTCATGGCCTACATTCCGTGATATATTCACAGCCGTGTACATAAAAAATTCTAGGCTCAGTCCAGTCGAGAGATTGTTTCATTTGACCCAGAAGACTAAAGGCGAAGCTAGAGATATTGTTCAACGTGCACCTTTGACAAATCAAGGTTTTCAACTTGCTTGGAAAGGTTTGAGCGATCGTTTCGAAAATAAGCGAATTCTTGTTAATGGTCAGTTAAAAGTTCTATTCAATCTTCCTGTCATTAATTCCGAGTCAGCGAGTGCAATTAAGTCATTGCAACGCGACATAAATTCTTGTATTGCGTTATCTCTGTACGATATCGACGTCAGAAGTTGGGATCCAATATTTGTTTTTCTTTGTTCGAATAGTCTTCCTCAGAGCTCCGAAATGCTCCCTCGAATTCGAGTAAAGAGTGAAACTCGCTCGAATTCGAGCGGGAGTACTCTTGCGAGTAGAAAAAGTAAATAGAGTATACTCTATTTTTCTCTGCCACTCAAATAAGAGCGCAAGTGCTTCGCTCGTTTTCGAGTGGGAGTGAAATACGCTCGAAATCGATCAGATTACACTCTTGCCGAGTACTCTTTTATTTTTATTTATGTTTTTGTTGTGATACCGTTGTTTTACTTGATGTTGTTTGTGTGCATTGTTTGTTTGTTTTGTGATGTTTGGTTTGCTGCACTGCTGGGAAAGCATGCATCAACAAGCTCGTTCTCTGCGTTCACTTCATGTAAGTCTGAAATAGTGACAGCAAGACGAACCAGCCTCCAAATTGAAACCCTCGACAATATTTTGATACTAAAATTAAATACTGAACCACTTATGCATTTATGGGGTTTCTTTCAAACCAGCGCTTTTAATATTTTTGGAGAATACTTTTCCACATTTTTTAATGAATACCATTTTAAAAATTTGTTTGGAGGTGTTTATGCTTTTAAAAAAATATTGAATTAATTAAATCACACGGTTGAATTCATTTTATAAATTGAAATAAAAAACATATAAAAATCTTATATGGTATAAGATTTTTATTTGTATTTCACATTTTCAGTAAACAAAATAATCGATCTCCCCACAGCACACAAAAGATCAAGCTCAAAAAATGTTTGCTACTACACACACACACACACAAATAACCAAATTTATTTGTCCACTCGATTTCACTCTTAGAGTGAACTCATACTCTATTTCGAACATTTTGACTCACACTCTTTTTCTTCATCAAGGAGTACTCGCGAGCACTCCCAAACAAAATAAAAGAGTGGAGAGTATACTCCCTAAAAAACTCGTACTCTTTACTTACTCCCACTCGGGAGTATTTTTCACTCGCGAGTAAAATCGAGCAAATCGGAGCTCTGGTCTTCCTGACTCAACTCTGACGCTTTGGGAACAAGGTTTGGCTGATAATACTCCAAAATGGGCTGACCTTGATTCTACCCTTACGAATCGACATCGTACACTCGAATCCGTCTCCGAGATGCGCACTTATCCGAAGTCTGATGGTCATAAAACAAAATCCAATGTACATTCAAATAATTCGAAGATCAGCTCATTCCAGACCAATGTTAAAGCTCCAAATTGTCCATTGTGCACAAATTCCGCTCATATAATTCGAAAATGACCTAGATTAATTTCTATGGATGTTGAACAACGAGTGGCTGAGATCAAGAAACAAGGTCTATGTCTGAATTGTTTCTCGAAATCTCACCACATAAAAAATTGTACGAGTAAAAATAATTGTTTCGAATGTCAGAGGCGGCACAACACTATGCTCCATGATCGTTCGTCAAATAGTCGTCCATCAAATTCACCTACGAGCTCTACCAATTTAAGCCCACACTCCACTCCATTTTCTCCCAATTCAATACAGTCCACTAGTCAGGGGGTGGAGTAATTCAAACATGCTTTACGTCCAACTCTCGGGGTGTTTTGTTAGGGACTGCGTTGGTGAATGTGATCCACTTAGGAGTAACGTGTCATGCTCGTGTACTCCTAGATTCGGGTTCTCAAGGAACATTCATATCAGAACGATTCTTCAACAAACTCCAACTTCCGTATCAGCGTACCAACGTTCAAGTTTCTGGTCTTAATAATTCGACAGCTGCTTGCGTTCGAAAATTATGTTCTGTTGTGCTGTCCTCTCGATTTGATGATTCCGTTCAGCTTTCCGTGCAAGCGAGATTTTTCATAATTTCATGTACGTCGATGACGTGATTTTCGGATCCCATTCTGTTTTGTGCGCCATTCGATCCAAAGCCGAACTCAAATCTGTCCTGGATTCCGCTGGCCTTTGCCTTCGAAAATGGACATCTAATTCGAGAGACATTCGAGATCTTCCCAATGATCATATATTTCATGTAGCCTTGTCATGTTCTTATACAAAATGGGAGATCCGGTCTCAGATCCCCAAATTATTCGATCCTGCAGATTGGCTTTCTCCATGCACAGTTGTAGCGAAGGTTATTATGCAGAAGATATGGTCCGATTATGCAGAAGATATGATCCCAGGTATAAGTCCCTCCACATTGTCCAATTGGAAAATATTCCAGTCAAACTACTTAGTTCATGATAGAGTTCGAATTCCGATGTGGATCAGTTTTACTCCTTCGGCTGGCATTCAGTTCCATTGCTTTTGCGATGCATCCAGAAAGGCATACGCAGCCGTTTTTGACGTGCGAATAGTTATAGGTACGTCCGTATTCACTCACCTGGTGTATTCCAAGATAAGAGTTGCTCCAGTGAACACACTAGTCGCTATTCCTGTCGATTATATTCCACCAATTAATGCACTATTGTTTTTTCCTCCTTCCCAAAAAGCACAGACTTTCCTTTGCAGCAGACTTTAGTATCCAGTGGCTACGGACATATATATTCCGGAGGTGGTCACTCTGAAGGAAGACTGCATCCTGGTACCAGCCCGTTCACAACTCTATATATATATATATATATATATTTAAATACATTCAATTTGTTGTAAACAAGAGAGAGAGTGCTACTTTCGGTTAATTTCTTTAGTTGCAGTTCCTGCAAGGGGGCCGGTAATGTTAACGCCAAGGTTAACTATGCTGGTCACCCTATTTTCTATATTCCATGTTCCTTTTATTCGCCTAAATTTGCATCTCTCTCTTGGTACTAAATGCAAATGTTTTATGTTTTCCACTGGTTGTTTTCTTTCTTCTCATTGTAAATAAAAACACTTCTATTCTAACCAGCAAACACAACAGTCATTGGTAAGATTCGTTTCCAAATTCTATACCGAATTTTGTTCAATAAAATTCCACCATTTGGAAAATTCCCATTCTAAACCCCTTGTTTTTCTTTCTTTGGTTTTTTCATAACTATTCCGAGGAGAAATTATTCCTGCTCAAGAGACTATACTTTCCTAATTTCGGCAGCAGTTAACCATCCCAGCTTTTACAGAAAATCCAGTTTGGCATTTTCACTATATATGTTCAATATATATACAATTAGAACTAAACTACTTCTAAAAATTACTAGTACTTTTAGTACACTTATAGTTCGAATTTCCAAAAACCCTTTTGTACATCTTTCTAACTTTCCATCAGTGACCCACATTCCAAATTTCAGAATTCTAGCTCTTCGCGTTCGAATTTCCAAAAACCCAGTCTTATCTCACGCCTACACACCAACAACAACACACACTCAAAATGTCAAGGTTCTAGCTGCAGCCGTTTCGTCTGAGCGATGATCTGTCAGTCACTCACTCACTATGTTTTTAAAATGTTTATTTTTTTTATTTTTTATACACACATATAAATAAATAATTTAAATTTAATGATAAATCCAGTGAACTTCGAAATGGTTTTATTATAATAAGGGATAGTTTTAAACATGGTACAATAAAAAAAAATTAAAAATTGATAAGCAATTTTAATCCTTAAAGTCCTTATTGGAAATTTAATTGGACGTCATGTGAGTTGATCATATATGTAGGATGTTGAATATCTTCGGGAGTATATAAGGAGGTATTCTAATTTATTCAAAATATTGTGTAAAATTTATAAATCAAGGTTTCTGTCATAACAATTTGATTTAATATTTTTTAAAACTATTTAAAACTATCTTTAATTGTAATCAAAATTACAAGCTTCCACAAAAAGTTGTGAAACATGATGGTATCGATCTGATCAACTTTGACACAATGACGATTATCCTAAAATCTAAATTAAATTAAAATTTGATAAGCAATTTTAATCCTTAATGGAAATTTAATTGGACGTCATGTGAGTTGCTTTACCAAACAACTGGCATTTGGTGTACTACACTTATATGCCCATGTATCCAAACATTCACACATTTCCAACCCTTGTGGTTCTTGTAGAATCGATAACCAATAGTACCCATTAGATTTTTATTTCATTCTTTTATTATATTTATTTTACTTTAATATTTTTATTACATTTATTTAACAATAAGTGTATATATCTTTAGAAATGTTATTTCCCGTTTTCCCTAAAAATCCCGGGAATATCCGTATCAAAAAAAAAAAAAAAAAAAAACAGAAAATAGAAAAGAGAAAAGAGAAGTCGTTGTAAATTCCTGCCTTAAACATTGGTATTTTTACCTTACTAACCATTACAATACATAAAATTTTGGTGATATAGTTCCTTATCAACAGTTTGGTTTCAGTAAAGGAAATAACACTACTTTTCTTTAAAATGGGAATGGTTTCACTAGATATTAAAGCTACTTTTGATTCTTTTTGGCATAATGGACGAATTAAAAAACTTTATTTTTCAGTAGAACCCACTAAAATAATTTAAAATTTATGTGGAAGATATTCCGTATAATATACAACAGTATTTATATTATACCTATATTATACCTGAATGAATTTTTCTCTGTGATAGGAATTTCGGGACTATGTCGCTTCCACGTAGATTAATTTTTAGAACGATAGGTAATTTTAATATTAACATTTTATAATATTTAATTTTACAACGAAGTAATGATTGTTATTATTTTAATTTGCAGGTATTTTAAAGGATATTGCAAAGCCAGAAGCATATTTAACTTTACCAGTGAATACAGAAGATATTATGCAGGTATCGTATATTTACTATTAACTTGTGTATTTTTATTTAATTTTTCATTCCGTTCGCAACCCTGAAAATAACCCGAATCAAATTCAAGCTGAGCAATTTTTCAAATTGTTATCTTGTATGAAATTGAATACAGACACACCTTTGGCATTAGTGTTTGAATAATTTTGGTACTCCATCCCATCCCCATCTCACTTACGCAGTATTTCGCCCGTTAGATCTGGACCCTCGTAGGGTAAGTAGACAGAGCAAAAATTAGCAGCTGTTGCTGTCCTCTGTCTAACCGTATTGGTGACATCACAGTTACTGTAACCTGAAAGTAGTATAAGATTAAAGTTTTTCGTGGCAACAATACAAGATCTTAATTTATCCTCTGTGGGGGGTACAAAGAGGGTGCTAAAAAAAATTAAATTGCGTCTAAATCGCGTAATACTCAAAATCATTTTATGTGCAGAATGAAAATTAAGTGTTTTGGAAACTTCCATCTCTGTTATGAACACATGTTAAATTTGGTTCCGATCTGGCAACTCCTTCATATAGAAACAGGTGTTCAAAAAAGAAACATCCGAAATTTTTTACAATGGAAAAATTAGAAATGCGTGCTTTCATTGTAAAAAATTGCGGATGCGTCTTTTTTGAACACCTGTTTCCGATTTCGGTGTACACCCTAAAAAATACATCTTTCTATACCTATTTCAATGCGGTCCATTAAGATGGAGATGAGCATGGATGACCCAGCTCATACTATTTTTGAGATAATTAGGGTAAATCTCTCTTTCGGCTCAAGTTTTTACAGTTCTGTTTTCGCAACAGTTCAAAATCCGTATCAGGTCAGTTATTGAAACGGAAATGATCCACAGAATACGCAATTAAATCCGCGATATCAATAATAGATTGATTTTCTCGAAGAAGATCTTATTTCATCCGAAACGTAAAAAAACCTTACTGATCGCGGATACCCATATCATTCAATTGACAGATCTAAAAATTTGGCTTTGGATGAGTATTACTCTGAAGCTGTGCATACTACATACACAAAATATATATAAAATTACTCAGATTCGCGGCTACAATGATCCTATACTCCATTTTTAATTTCTGTTTGCGTATTAAAACTAGAAGTACAATTCAAAAAAAAAAAACACTCAAAATCGATCTTCAAAATGTCAGCATCATTTAAAGGTAAATGCAGAAAAGAAAAAATGATACATAATAGACGTAGTTCTCGTTTTGTAGACTTCATGAAGACCGTGAAATGATACCCTACGCAACTACCCCAAGACTTCAATTTTCTGGAAACTAATTGCCGTGTCGGTAAAAAATTCTGCGAAATATCCACCTCAGAATATAACAAGTATATTGAAATTCTCAAAACATCAAACAGTGGGGCTACCCTTATATGGGGCTATAATAAAACGGATATCAATATTGATACTTTTGGTAGAGAGATTTGACACCGTTATATGGGGAATACCTTAAACTTCAATATTAAAAATACTTAGTACGGATATGTGTAATTAATGGGAACCCAAAATAGCAAATTACAGCCAGTTTGATTGGAAAATGTGTCGAAAATACCGATTATTGGGTGTACCGTTATATGAGGGCTAGACCAATACCTGAACCGATATATGGCATTTGCAATACCAAACATCCTAGAATTACTAGCAAGCCTCCGCAAAATTGGTACGGATATGTGTAATTAATGGGAACCCAAAATAGCAAATTATAGCCAGTTTGATTGGAAAATGTGTCGAAAATACCGATTATTGGGTGTACCGTTATATGAGGGCTAGACCAATACCTGAACCGATATATGGCATTTGCAATACCAAACATCCTAGAATTACTAGCAAGCCTCCGCGAAATTTCAGAGCTCTATCTTAACACTAGAACGCCGAAGGCGGTCATTTTGACCGCTTTCCAATTTCAAGTACAAAAGCAACTGTGCATTTAATGACACTTTTTTTAAATTTGGTGAATTTTTTATAATAAACGTAATTCTATGAGGTACAAAAAGTCACCATATTTTAAAAAAGTGTTATTAAATGCACAGTTGCTTTTGTACTTGAAATTGGAAAGCGGTCAAAATGACTGCATTCGGCGTTCTAGTGTTAAATATAGCGATCTCTACCGTGATTTCAACAAGAATATATATACTTTGTGGGATCTCCGGTGAATATTTCGAGGTGTTGCAAACGGAATGACAAATTTATACACTCCACCTAAGATGGCGGGTATAAATCATTTTATTTTAAATACATTTCGTGACGTTACAAACTGTTGGAACACAACTACTTATAATACCTTCACAACATAGCTGTTAATTTCAATTTCCTTATTCGTATTTAAGTATATACATAATTTTCTAAAAAATATAGATCTCATTAAAAACTAAACAAAATTTTTATATTCAGTTTTAGCACTTTTTCTGGCAATTTTAGCACTTTTTAGCATCTTTTTAAACAAATTCTAGCATTTTGTCTCAATCAAGTTTTGCAGCACAGATCAATTAACCCAACACTATTCATTTTTTCATATACTTAAGTAATTCCCGAGTTATAAAAGGGTGAACCTCGGTTTTAGCTATGTTAAAAATCGCACATCCGTATATGGATAATACGGATGGTGATATATATATATATATATATTGAGCAACGAAATTTCATAAAAATTGTGTATTATTAATGTTTTGACCTATATTTAGTAATTTTGTTTTAGGGTGTTTTCACCGGGCTGATTGGCTTCCAATTACATAGATAATTTTGGATAGATAGATTGTGGCTCTGTTAGATCGTTGCACAATATTACATATTAATCATTTATATATTTTATGATTTATATCAGCAGTGCCCAAAATAGGTCCCATGGGCTGTCGGTGTGTGTCAAAACTCTCACACACATAATGATAAAAATAGAAAAATTTGAAAATAAAAAATATTTTCAAAATTGTCATTCATTTCTTTTTGTTTTCATACACTGAACGAAAAAATTAGGACATTTTTGCCAAAAATTAGTTCAGAAAAAGTCGAAATATGTGACCAATACAATGGGGATTGGTGAAACAGAAGCAAATCTATCGTTATATAGGAAAATATATCATTAACAAGCATATTTGCATTGAATACAAAATGTTTTTCTGTCTTAAAATTTGAAATACAAGTTTCTACAATTTTTCTCACAGTTTAATAAGAGAGAAATATAAATTTGAAATTGTGTATTTGAAACAAATACAATAACAAACATTTGCATGTATTAGTGTGGACAGCCCTGATTGATTATATTCAATGTACGATGTTCGTTTACTAAATTGTTTTTTATATTTTCAGATGAATGCTGCCATCGAAAAAGTGCATCGTGCTTTGGCAAACATTAAAATAGAGCACAAAGAAGCAATTGTTGTGCCATTCAGAATACCTTAATCTACCGTTCTTCAAAAAACTATGTAAATAATCAATAAAAAATATATTAACAAATTATTTAACTGCATTTTACAATTATTCTGTTCACATATATATATATATATATATATATATTAGGATTTGGAAATAATTATTTTTTCGAACGTTCGCACTGCTACCGACGACCTCCCCTTTCGTGGGGATCACGTACACACCATAATTCTCATGATGAAGGAATATGAGAAAGAAAAATAAACTCAGCTAAAGAATCTACTTCAACTGCGAGTTAGTTATTAAGTTGTTCTACTCATTTAAAAATGCTATAATATTCGATTTTATACCTTATATAACTTCTAGAGTACACAGAATTAAGATTAATACATTTTGCTAAAGTCGCGAACTTTTTTATAACGAAATATTTATTCGGTCCCAACATTCAGTTTTCATATATAGTCGAGTGCGCTTATAACGAATATCGGTTACGACGAACTTCACTTTGTCTGGTCCCAAATCATTACTCGTATAACGAACTACGGATTTGGTTTTCATATATTTTAATTTGGTTATAACGAACTTGCTACAAATATACGTAACTAGCAAAGTGCCCGCTACTTCGTTTGCGGAAAGTGAATTCCTACATCGAATTCAAGTTTATTACCATTAAGTACTCTTCATACACATAAGCAATATTTTCCGAAATCTCTTATTTCCATTACACAATTTAGCAAAAATATCAGGTTCCACATTTAGTTCCATTTAACACTTTTCGAACACATAAGTACACATTTTCAAGACTACCTCCATACCATCACTAAATCAGTGACCAACATTCCAATTTTTTGTTTCCAAATTTAGTGAATTTTCTATTCTAATTACTATCCGCACAGATAAATTCCAATGCTATACCTGGTTCATTCAGAACACTGCCATGCCCAAAGGTACAGTTCCGCCAGAGTTTTTGTTCATGCAGCCTTAGGGCGCTACGCGCAGCCTGACACTTAATGCTGAGGCCCAGAGGCTTGAAATACAGCATTGCGTTCAAAGCTGCTTGTGGCGTTCTCCTTCTGGCTCCTGTAACTAAACTCGCGGCGGCTCTTTGTACCTTGTCTAATTTACTGGATGTCGACTTGAGGCTCAGACAGTTCCACCACACTAGAGAACCATAGGACAAGATGGGCTTCACCACAGTGTTATACAGCCAGTGTATAATCGATGGTTCTAGCCCCCAGCTTTTCCCAATGGAGTTCTTGCATGCATAGAGTGCAATCATTCCTCTCTTCGCCCGCTCCTCAACGTTCCTTTTCCATCGTAGTTGACAGTCCAGGATTGTGCGAAGGTACTTTGCTTCGGGAGATAGGTGCAGTTGCACTCCATCCAATGTTGGTGGAGCAAAATCGCCGAGCTTACGCTTCCTAGTAAACATTACCAGTTCCGTCTTCGTTGGATTTACATCAAGAACATTTGCCCTGGCCCAGCGTGACAGCATCAGTAAGGCTCTTTGCATAAGCTCAGAGATTGTAGACGGAAATTTTCCGGAAATCAATATCACCACGTTGTCCGCGTAAGGTACAACTTTGATACCTTTCCCGTCCAATTCCCTCAATATGATATTAATTACCATGAATTTTCCATGTTCCTCTCAATATGGCTTACCACTTCGTGCAGTGCAGATTCCACAGACATGCCCTTTATGTATGCGTGTTGTGAGTTGCTAAGAGAGGTGGTCTCTATAGGACTCCTAATCTCCAGGTCGATCAGTCTTTCGAGAGTCTTGAGGAGAAAGGATGATAGGATAATGGGTCTATAGTCTTGTGGTGCAGAGTGGCTTGGTTTCCCTGCTTTAGGAATATAAGTAACCTTTACCTCGTTTCATAGATCCGGAACATACGAGAGAGTCAGACACGCAGTATAAATCTTCTCAAGGATCAGATAAATACTTGGCGAGGCATATTGAAGCATCGCCGGTAGAATACCATCCGGTCCTGGTGATTTATACGGCTTGAATGTGTTGACCGCCCATCGTATCTTATTTCTGTTAACCACCTTGCTAATGAGATCCGGAGTGGCAAAAGGCCGAGTGTCATCACGTTCACCGTCGATGGTACCCATGTCTTTGCAATCCGGAAAATGAGTCTCGGCTAGGAGATTTAGAGTCTCAGAACCTGAGTCCGTCCACGCTCCATCCTGCTTCTTAATACTATCGATGGATTTCGGGTCCTTGGATAGTAGTTTTCGAAACCTATCAGCGTCGTTGAATCCTTCTATCGAATCACAGAAACTTACCCATGACTTTTTCTTCGCGCGTTTTATCTCACTCTTGTATTTATTGAAACTAACTCTATAGGAGTTCCAATCAGTGTCGAGTTTAGACTTATGCGCCCTGTTGTACAGTCGTCTGGAGAACATCCGTTAGATTTTTCACGGCCCGTTGAGTTCCACAGCAGTTTCTAAGTTTGTGTTAAGAGTCAGCTAGGAGTTCGTTAGCTCCGTGAATTTCTCCCAATTTGTTCTCCTTGGATTCCGATAAGGCCCAATTTCTGATGACGCAGTCGTCAAGATTTGAGAGGGTTAGTCAATGACCTCCTCTCTATCCCTAAATTTAAAAGTCGGATCACTACCCGTATTACATATGCATAAATTATAGGATAAAATGAAATCTAAAACGGACTCACCTCGTTTGTTTGTGTCCTTGCTACCCCATTGAAAATGGTGAGCATTTGCGTCGCATCCCAAAAAAACGTAGCATCTCATTTCCAGAGATGGTCCGTCAGAAACAGTGACGTAAATGACATACATTTCCGACGTATAATACATACGTCAGAAACGTCGGAAACCCCCCCAAAACCATTAGGTTTTTGACAAGATAACTATTCCCATTAATCAATTCGAAAATTACGCACGCTTTACTAAAATCCATATAAAATGTCAAAATTTTCTTCTCAAAAAAGTTCAGAATTTTTATCAGCATTAGTAAGGAATAGTAAGATGTACGTAAAAATAATATATATTCTTGAAAATAACTGTATACGGTTATAATATTGAAATAAATGACGTTTACTACATTTATTACATTTTATACAAGTATATGACGTTTTCGACGTTTACAACTTTTTGACAGTCGAAAACCTAAAAATTCGTCAAACGGACCATCCCTGGTCATTTCATCGAGCATCTTTCGTACACAGGTGCCTGGTGGATCCATCTCCTCAAAGGGCATATAGACTGAGGAGAGTAGGGTGGCCTTCCCCGTCTTGTGCTCCAGCCATACAGTGCACATGTCACCATTGCTGTAAATAGATAGAAAGATTAGATTTAAGCTCTTCTTACCTACTATATATGTTCTCACCTTGACCCCCATGGACACGGCGAAAATATCAAAGTTGGCATTCCTTAGTCCAGAAACCATATTTTTTATAAATATATGGCTCTTGAACTAAGGCAATGTCCACTTCCGAGTTCGTGAGGGACTGGAGTAGTTCGGCGGCTGCGGCCTTGCATTGATGCAGATTGATCTGCATTATGCGCAGCCTACGCCGCTTCCTCACTCCTACTGATTTTCGGTGGATGTGTTCAGTCGAAACCGAACCCATCCTGAACCGAGATACCCCTCCTCTGGTGGGTCAACCGCAACTCTCGCCACCATACCACCATCCTTGTTACAGGGAGTTAGACTGACCACAGTCCAACTCGATGTAGTGAGGCTGGGGTTTTGCAGCGCCAGCATATTCAGCACCTTCTGTGGACAAGGAGCCGAAAGGACCCGTCTTGTTGGGATTTCTGCTAGGGAGACCGCTGCAAGGTTAGCTCCTTCCCAGAGCGCGCCAAAGCCACTAACGGTTTCCACAAGGAAATCCTTGGATTTCTTGTTTAAACACTTAATGACTTTGGCACCCTTCTGCATGAAGGCACTACCAAACTGTCGATCCCCTTGGTCCGTCCCACAGACGATAGCCGACCGAAGGGCTCCTTCAAATAACAACCAATGACTCTCACTGATTCTGCCGAGGATCAGCTTTGTCTATGATTGCCACAAGAAGGTCTTCTTCGGTGGCTACCTTAGCTGGTCAATCATACGGCTTACGCTGTCGTTGACTACGAAACTTGGGGGTCGCCTTTCCAAGTACGAAGCCTTCTCCGTACTTGGTCGTTTCTCCGCAGTTTGTTGTCAAACGCAAGCCGCATAAGAGGTAGAAGGATCTACCAGACGAGAAGTCATCGTCTTCTTGGGTGAGGGTTGCGGACCTTCTGAAGAGCGGATACGCTTCACAGATTTATTCTGGGGGGCGACATCTGCTCCCCCAGGAGACGATGGTTCCTTTACTGATTTCCCCTTCCTCCTGCTTCGACCACTTTTGGATCCACCCAGAGCTTTTGCCTCACCCTTGTCGTTAGGCGCAGAATCGGGCTTTGAGACAGAGCCCTCTGCACGTTGATCACCCTTATGGGTGACATTCTGCTTTGGGATACTCTCAGTTGCCTTTTCCTGTGCATTTTTACACGGGTTCGGATTAGAACTGGGCTTCAGGTCAGAAGTCGGCTTAGCACCTTTGTCAGAGACAGTGGGATTCGCCGATTTTACTACTTTTGTGCGAGCAGTGAGATTCGGGAGGGAGATCTTGTCCATCTCGAGTTCGCGATGGAGAGCGTGAGGATAAATTCTCTCGAATTTCCTCACATATCTCATCTTACCCTTGATGAGGTGAACCTCCCTCTCCGACATCAAATTCGCGTCTCGCCCCACGAATTTGCGAAAATACGAAACAGCACGTTTGTAATGCTTCGCATCGGTCACAGATAAGTTCGAGTTTCTAAAGTTGTCTCCATAGCTCAATACTACACTTCAACAGTAATCTAAATTCCAAATCTGGGGATTCAACCAAATCCAAGTATCATTTAGTACTTTTCATACTCATATGTAAGAATTCCTTAAATTACATCAATCCTACACTATAAGAGTAATCTTAATTAAATTAATCTAAATTATACCAAATTTAGTACTTTTTGTACTCATAAGTAAACATTTCCAAATGTACCTCAATCCTGCTTTCAAATAGCAATCTTAGGTCAAATTTAAGAATTCCAGCCCTGTCTGTTCATTAAAAACAAAATTATACCAGATTTGGTTCCATCCTCTACTTTT
Organism: Musca vetustissima; assembly: GCF_032173495.1. Classification (NCBI taxonomy): domain Eukaryota; kingdom Metazoa; phylum Arthropoda; class Insecta; order Diptera; family Muscidae; genus Musca; species Musca vetustissima. The sequence goes on from NW_026889175.1 coordinate 58,356, forward strand.
TGTACCCATATACCAAACCTAACTCAATATTCCAGAAGCACAATGGCTAAGAATTGCCCACTCCCTACAAACTGCAGCAAAAGCAACACTTGTCGTAATGCTACTGATGTGAAAAACGCAGCGTATAGGGCAACCCTGCAGACAGTAGGAACACGTAGGTTAGGTTTGGGGATATGCAGTCACATGTGTGACTGCAACACTCTGAGACCGGCTTCAGATTTGATGTGACAAGATTTGATGACTTTAAGAGCCGCTTGACTATCCACAAAGATAGTCACTGGTTCAACGACCTCAGCATCCAGATTTTTTTATCAATTCCGCTGCCTTCCAGATCGCGAAGATTTCAGCTTGGAAAACACTACAGTTGCTATCCAGCTTGTAGGTTAACTCAAGGCCTAACCTTTCACAGTAGACGCCTGCCCCAGTACCTTCTTCCATCTTGGATCCGTCTGTATGGAAGGCCAGACCGTCCAGAGGAGGGTTACTTCGTTTCCAGTCGTCTCTACTATGAATAACGACATCTAGCGTTTAAAGCGTTGGTCCAATGCTATACCTGGTTCATTCAGAACACTGCCATGCCCAAAGGTACAGTTCCGCCAGAGTTTTTGTTCATGCAGCCTTAGGGCGCTACGCGCAGCCTGACACTTAATGCTGAGGACCAGAGGCTTGAAATACAGCATTGCGTTCAAAGCTGCTTGTGGCGTTCTCCTTCTGGCTCCTGTAACTAAACTCGCGGCGGCTCTTTGTACCTTGTCTAATTTACTGGATGTCGACTTGAGGCTCAGACAGTTCCACCACACTAGAGAACGATAGGACAAGATGGGCTTCACCACAGTGTTATACAGCCAGTGTATAATCGATGGTTTTAGCCCCCAGCTTTTCCCAATGGAGTTCTTGCATGCATAGAGTGCAATCATTCCTCTCTTCGCCCGCTCCTCAACGTTCCTTTTCCATCGTAGTATACAGTCCAGGATTGTGCGAAGGTACTTTGCTTCGGGAGATAGGTGCAGTTGCACTCCATCCAATGTTGGTGGAGCAAAATCGCCGAGCTTACGCTTCCTAGTAAACATTACCAGTTCCGTCTTCGTTGGATTTACATCAAGAACATTTGCCCTCGCCCAGCGTGACAGCGTCAGTAAGGCTCTTTGCATAAGCTCAGAGATTGTAGACGGAAATTTTCCGGAAATCAATATCACCACGTCGTCCGCGTAAGCTACAACTTTGATACCTTTCCCGTCCAATTCCCTCAATATGATATTAATTACTATGAATTTTCCATGTTCCTCTCAATATAGCTTACCACTTCGTGCAGTGCAGATTCCACAGACATGCACTTTATGTATGCGTGTTGTGAGTTGCTAAGAGAGGTATAAATCTTCCCAAGAACAGATAAATACTTGGCGAGGCATATTGAAGCATCGCCGGTAGAATACCATCCGGTCCTGGTGATTTATACGGCTTGAATGGGTTGACCGCCCATCGTATCTTATTTCTGTTAACCACCTTGCTAATGAGATCCGGAGTGGCAAAAGGCCGAGTGTCATCACGTTCACCGTCGATGGTACCCATGTCTTTGCAACCCGGAAAATGAGTCTCGGCTAGGAGATTTAGAGTCTCAGAACCTGAGTCCGTCCACGCTCCATCCTGCTTCTTAATACTACCGATGGATTTCGGGTCCTTGGATAGTAGTTTTCGAAACCTATCAGCGTCGTTGAATCCTTCTATCGAATCACAGAAATTTACCCATGACTTTTTCTTCGCGCGTTTTATCTCACTCTTGTATTTATTGAAACTAACTCTATAGGAGTTCCAATCAGTGTCGAGTTTAGACTTATGCGCCCTGTTGTACAGTCGTCTGGAGAACATCCGTTAGATTTTTCACGGCCCGTTGAGTTCCACAGCTGTTTCTAAGTTTGTGTTAAGAGTCAGCTAGGAGTTCGTTAGCTCCGTGAATTTCTCCCAATTTGTTCTCCTTGGATTCCGATAAGGCACAATTTCTGATGACGCAGTCGTCAAGATTTGAGGGGGTTAAGTCAATGACCTCCTCTCTATCCCTAACTTTAAAAGTCGGATCACTACCCGTATTACATATGCGTAAATCATAGGATAAAATAAAATCTAAAACGGACTCACCTCGTTTATTTGTGTCCTTGCTACCCCATTGAAAATGGTGAGCATTTGCGTCGCATCCCAAAATAACGTAGCAGGTGCTCGTCATTTCATCGAGCATCTTTCGTACACAGGTGCCTGGTGGATCCATCTCCTCAAAGGGCATATAGACTGAGGAGAGTAGGGTGGCCTTCCCCGTCTTGTGCTCCAGCCATACAGTGCACATGTCACCATTGCTGTAATTAGATAGAAAGATTAGATTTAAGCTCTTCTTACCTACTATATATGTTCTCACCTTGTCCCCCATGGACACGGCGAAAATATCAAAGTTGGCATTCCTTAGTCCAGAAACCATATTTTTTATAAATATATGGCTCTTGAACTAAGGCAATGTCCACTTCCGAGTTCGTGAGGGACAGGAGTAGTTCGGCGGCTGCGGCCTTGCATTGATGCATATTGATCTGCATTATGCGCAGCCTACGCCGCTTCCTCACTCCTACTGATTTTCGGTGGATGTGTTCAGTCGAAACCGAACCCATCCTGAACCGAGATACTCCTCCCCTGGTGGGTCAACCGCAACTCTCGCCACCATACCACCATCCTTGTTACAGGGAGGTAGACTGACCACAGTCCAACTCGATGTAGTGAGGCTGGGGTTTTGCAGCGCCAGCATATTCAGCAGGAGCTCCTTGTCCACAGAAGGTGGGGGAACCCAGGCCGAAAGGACCCGTCTTGTTGGGATTTCTGCTAGGGAGACCGCTGCAAGGTTAGCTCCTTCCCAGAGCGCGCCAAAGCCACTAACGGTTTCCACAAGGAAATCCTTGGATTTCTTGTTTAAACAGTTAATGACTTTTTCACCCTTCTGCATGAAGGCACTACCAAACTGTCGATCCCCTTGGTCCGTCCCACAGACGATAGCCGACCGAAGGGCTCCTTCAAATAGCAACCAATGACTCTCACTGATTCTGCCCTGAGGATCAGCTTTGTCTATGATTGCCACAAGAAGGTCTTCTTCGGTGGCTACCTTAGCTGGTCAATCATACGGCTTACGCTGTCGTTGACTACGAAACTTGGGGGTCGCCTTTCCAAGTACGAAGCCTTCTCCGTAATTGGTCGTTTCTCCGCAGTTTGTTGTCCAACGCAAGCCGCATAAGAGGTAGAAGGATCTACCAGACGAGAAGTCATCGTCTTCTTGGGTGAGGGTTGCGGACCTTCTGAAGAGTGGATACGCTTCACAGATTTATTCTGGGGGGCGACATCTGCTCCCCCAGGAGACGATGGTTCCTTTACTGACTTCCCCTTCTTCCTGCTTCGACCACTTTTGGATCCACCCAGAGCTTTTGCCTCACCCTTGTCGTTAGGCACAGAATCGGGCTTTGAGACAGAGCCCTCTGCACGTTGATCACCCTTATGGGTGACATTCTGCTTTGGGATACTCACAGTTGCCTTTTCCTGTGCATTTTTACACGGATTCGGATTAGAACTGAGCTTCAGGTCAGAAGTCGGCTTAGCACCTTTGTCAGAGACAGTGGGATTCGCCGATTCTACTACTTTTGTGCGAGCATTGAGATTCGGGAGGGAGATCTTGTCCATCTCGAGTTCGCGATGGAGAGCGTGAGGATAAACATATCTCATCTTACCCTTGATGAGGTGAACCTCCCTCTCCGACATCAAATTCGCGTCTCGCCCCACGAATTTGCGAAGATACGAAACAGCACGTTTGTAATGCTTCGCATCGGTCACTTCTCGGGCGTTCCCAACCTTCGAGCCACTGTCCGTTTCCGGGGGATCAACAGATTTTCCATCGTCGGACATCACCTCTGTTGCAGATTGCCTCTAAGGTTTGTCGGCTGGTGCCGACACAGGACCTGTTGAAGACAGACTGGAAGTCGGTCGGACAATAGGGTCCACCACCACCGTTACTGCTATGGCAATCCCCCTGTGTAGATTTGGCTGGGATCACCGTGGTGTCCAGCTCATCATCAGTTAGGGTAGGATTTAATAGCATTTCCTCCGGAAGCGTGTCCCCACATTGCTCTTCCGGTACCAGTCTGTCTAACTGATCGAAGAGTTCCTTTTCTTGTTCCTCTAGACTGTCGCAGATAGCGCGTAGAGTCCCATGTAGGTCGTCCCCTCCCACAACTACAGTCCTGTCAGCCAAGGACTGATTTTCATCAGTCTTGACATTTTCGTTTGCCAAAGGAATAACCGGTTCGTCAACGTTTTGGTTTGGAATTGATGCACTTGTAGCAGGTGCCAAGGCATCTCGGCGACACGTGGCTTGTGGCCTCACCAACGATTGCCGCCGGTACTGGGTTATTAACTCCCTGCACCGTGACTTTATTCTTTTTGCTTCCTTTTCCCATCGTAGTTAATTTATTTAAGGGCACTACCCCGATCCATTTTGATCCACGGGGGATCCGAAGATCCCCAAGGTTTCCATGATGTACAGAGAAAAGTTGATCTAGGAGACCTAGGTCAGTTTTTCTCTACATATCATGGAGACCCTCTTCCCATCCGTCACCCGGGAAGACGCGCCTAGTAGGAGATTGGCAACTCCCCTAGGCAACACGTAACGTGATGGAGAGAATTTTGGTATCAAATAGTGGCGTTGAAGAAGATGCCCCAGAACCAATAAGAGATGATGGTACAAAGTGTATACCACCTAGCCAAGATGAGGTCATAAAAGCAATTAATCGGCTCAAGATCAGCAAAGCAGCAGGAGCCAATGGCTGCAGCAGGTTACCAGCCGAACTATTCAAGACTGGTGGCCAGATGATGGTCAGGAGCATGCACCAGCTGATTAGTACAATTTGGCTAGATGAATGCATGCCCAATGATTGGAACCTCAGCATCCTGTGTCCCGTGCACAAAAAAGGAGACAAGACGATATGTGCCAACTACAGAGGTATAAGTCTCCTTCCCATGGCATATAAAGTGCTATCCAGTGTGCTATGCAGGATAACTTTAAATGGCACAAGATCAGCAGTTAATGTAGGAAAGGACCTACCGGAGCCCTTCAATACCGAACGAGGATTCAGACAAGGTGACAGTTTGTCGTGTGATCTTTTTAACATCTTACTGGAAAAGGTCATACGAGACGCAAAGGTGAACAGAAATGGCACTCTGTACACCAAACAACACATGTTACTCGCCTACGCCGATGACATCGATATAATGGGTTGAACATTGCGAGCGGTAACAGCCACCTTTGAACAAATTGAAAAGGAGTCTGCCAATGTGGGTCTGGAAGTAAACGGCGAGAAGACGAAGCTGATGGAATCACCGCGCAAGACGTCCAGTAGACTCGGACCAACTGTGGTACTTGAGAACTACAGCTTCGAGGTAGTTAAAAACTTTATATACCTTGGTACCGCCATAAATAAATGAAACAACCTATAGAACCCTACAATGGTTAGCGCGTAAAAATTTTGCTGCGGAAAAATTGTTAAAATTATTAAATTGTAGTTTTATAAACATTAAATATTGAATACAATATTTACATTGATTTTTTTTGCGGTCATCCTGTTGGAATATTTCTATTTGGAATTAATGCAGCTGTTATTTTATCTACATACTACTGTGAATTGAAGTACCTCGCAGAACGAAGTGTATAAGTTGCTGTTCGTGAACATCTTTGTTTACTTTTTGCAAAAGTGATTGGTGTCTCTATTGTGAGCTATTGTTGTGTCTGTTGAATTGACTGAGAATGGCACCGAGGAAAAAAGTTTATAAATGCCCGAAATGTGGTGTTACTGTAACTGGTAATAGTATTGGATGCACCTCCTGTAATGAGTTTTACCACATATCATGCTTAAAAATTACAACGGAACAGCATTCGAACTTAATGCTGTTCCGTTAAAGCTTGTTGCACACAGTTCAACTCTACACTAGAGAAACAGCAGGAGTTTTTTAAATTACAAGTTCAGGGCCAAATTAAAGCGTTTGAAGCTAAAGTGTGGGATGTAATTGATGCTTTCCGAACAGAGTATTCCCAAAAGATTGAGAAGCTAGAAGATGAACTTAAAAATAGCTATGAAATTGCAAATCATATTGATAACAACAGAAAAAATGAATTACATGATCTTCAAACTAAAGTCGATATTATGCAGAGGCTCAACAGGGCTGACATCGTAGTAAATGGGTTACCCAATGGTATTAAAGATTTAAGGCAACCTGTTGTTGATATTGCATCAATGTTGGGTGTTCAGTTGTGTCCTGCCGATTTACAGCATTGCTGTTATTTTCTCAATGAGAAATCAATCTTAGTAAAACTTAACTCTGTTTATACAAGAGATTTAATTATGGCCAGATATCATAAAGGAATTCCAATACGACTGTCTGATGTGATTGGTGGTGATATTAGTAGTCGGGTCTACATTAATGACCATTTTAATGCTGCTTCCTCTAAACTAGTTTTTGTTTGTCGGAGATTGCGGAAATTAAATAAAAATTAATAAGCTCAGACGTGCCTAAAGTCGAAGTGGAATTTTTTGGAGGTACTTCGAATCTTCTTGACATAAGTCAATGTGTTCAGCTCCTTTATTTATAAGTATGTATTTTATCAGTTTTTCTGCTGTGTTATTTTTTTCATTTTTATAATGATTCATTTTTTTAACGATAATAGTTTTTTAGCTTCACAATTGTGTAATTATAGGGAGAATTTAAATGTTGGGCATTTTAATTGCCAAAGTTTTTGTTTAAAAAGAAATAAAAGATATATTATATGGAGAATTTTTAGACGTTGTCGGAGTAAGTGAAACATGGCTCAAACCATATATGTCATTAAACGTGGCTGATATTCCTGGGTATGTTTGTTATCGAAATGACCGTGAGAGGTGGAGGTGTGGCTCTATATTTAAGAAAAGGTCTTCAACACAAATTAGATGATGTTAATTGGGATTATGGAGATGTTGAAGTTTTATTTATCGAAATTAAAATAGGTAGATCAATAATTTTACTTGGGTGGCTTACTTGCCACATGGTAACATTTCTAAGGTTGAAGAAATAATTGGTGACTTGGTTGTAAAGTACTCTACTGTGATATTGATGGGTGATTTCAATAATAATTTATTTGATATTAGAAAATCTGCTTTAGTCAGGAATGTTTGTAGTAGTTTGAATTTATCAATAGTACATAATAATATGCCGACGAATTATGATCGTAGTCATGGTTTTACTTCGTTAATTGATTATTTTTTGTTGTCTTGTCCAGAGCTTGTTCATGTATCTTAATGTGGAAAAAGAGTTGTCGCCGCAATATTACGAATTGGTTGACTATAGCGTTTTGAACCAAGAAACATTGCAAGAAGCTTTTGCTTTATGCGATTTCTCCCCTATGTATGTTTCTAACAATGTCTGTCTTGTATAGACATTTTTCGATTGTACATAACAGTTGTCCTATTCGGAGGTGCAAGGTTTTACCTTTTGGTAAAGATGAATGGTTTAGTTCACCTGATATTAAACATTGTTTATCTTTGCGTGATCTGGCTTGGCGGTCTTACTTAGAAATGCCTACACCTGAGAACTGGAAAATTTTTTGTAGATATAGAAATAAAGCCAAAAGGATTATTAGGAAAAATAAAGTTATGGCTCACGATGCTTTGTTTCGCGATAAAACTGACAAAGATTTGTGGAAGGTTTTGAATGAGCATGGTCTTGGTAAGAATAAAGATGTCATAAATGCGGATGTGAAAGATTTGAATAATATGTTTTCATCATTTCAAGCTCCTTCTTCTGGAATCCCTTCTTTGATGGAAACCGGGAATTTTGGGTTTCGATCGGCCACATTGTGTGAGATATTTGATGCATTTTCTGGAATTAAAACTAAGGCTGTGGGGTCTGATGGTTATGGCTTGAAGTTTCTTCGTCTCATATTTCCTTTTGTTAGTGTTCATGTCTTGCACCTCGTTAATACCATTATCATGACTTTTCTTTTCCAGCTTTATGGAAAATTGGCAAAATAATACCAATAATTAAAAATTATTCTACGGGTAGTTATAGGCCAATTTCAATAATGCCAATCTTGTCTAAAATGGTAGAACGCCAATTTCAATAATGCCAATCATGTCTAAAATGATAGAACCCCTTTTTAATTCTCAAATAATGGAGAATATTACTGACAATGGCTTGTTACATGATTGTCAGACGGGATTTCGGCGAAACTGCAGTGCCACTTCCCTGTTGACTGGTTTAACCGATTCTATAAAATCTTCAGTTAGTAATGGTGATTGCTGTGTTCTTTTGTCCTTAGATATTGAGAAGGCTTTTGATCGTCTTGATCATTCTTTGCTAGTCAGGAAACATAATTCTTTCATTGTTGTTTTTTTCCTTCTGCGTGTGGTCTTATTTTATCTTACTTATCTTCACGGTTTCAATATGTGCATTCGAGTGGATTGTCCTCTAGTATGTTGCCTGTGATAAGTGGTGTTCCCCAAGGTTCCGTTTTGGGTCCGTTATTATTTATAATGTTCACAAATGATATTTTTGATGAAATTTCCTCGCCTAATTGTAAGCCTTATGCATTTGCAGATGACATTCAATTGTTTTTTAAATGTAGTTCTGATTTTCCTGATCTCATGCAAGCAGTGATTAACCATTCAACATCAGTATTGCATTCGTGGATGGTTTTAGATAATCTGAACGTTAGTGCTGATAAAACCAAGGCTATTAAGTTCAGTACATTAACTAATAGATCGTTGTATGTTAGTATTAACAGCATTGAAATTGGTTTTGTCGATCATGTTAAGTGTTTGAGTGTTATTATTGATAGTTGTTTAAATTTTGTTCCCCATTTTAATTCCGTTGTCTCTAAAGTTAACTTCCTTTCGTTGGATGCTAGGAAAAAACTGGGACATGCTTTAATTATGCCTATAATTTTGTATTGTGTGGAGGTATATTCGGGAACGTTACGCTGTTTAAAAACCAGTTGGTTTTTTACCGTTTGATTCGTTTTGTCTATTCTATAAATGTTCGAGAGAATGTAACACCTTATGTTTGTGAATTTATTGGCTGCAATTTTTTAATTTTATATCTTTACGCTCTATGCTTCATTTTTATAAAGTAGTTAAATACCAAGCACCATTGTATTTAGTTAATGAATTTATTTTTTCCAGGTCGTTAAGAAATCCTCAAATAGTAATTCCAAAATTAACTTCTCATCTTGAAAGGTCGTTTCTTGTAAGAATTGCTAGATCATATAATTCATTGCCTATATATTTGAGACATTTTCATTCACTTCCTATGGCATACAGACGTAAACTTAGTGCGTACTTTCAGACAAATCCTTTTATATTTTAGCATTCTATTTTCTCCTTGGGTACACAATTGTGATTCTGTCTTTCGGCAATTACATTATTAGTTTTTAATTCTGCATACAACTTAATTTTTACATTTATTTCCAATTTTATTTTTAATACTTTACATTTAGTAAATTGTTTTAGTAGTAATTACAATCCTGATCTTTATTTTTTTAGTGCTGGGTTTGATGCTAAGTTTGTAACTTGGAATTGTTAAAAATAAATAAAATAAAAAATAAACAAATGACATATGTTTTGAAATTCGGAGAAGGGTTGTGATGGTCAACCGATGCTACTATGGTCTGAGCAAACAACTCAAAAGCAAGGCCACCTCCCGCCAGACCAAACTCACACTTTACAAGACGCTGATACTACCCGTGCTATTATATGGATCAGAATCATGGGTACTTGCGCAAGCAGATGAGGCTGCTCTTGGGGTGTTTGAAAGAAAAATTCCCCAAAAGATCTACGGCCGATTTGCGTCGACGGTGAATATCAGCGTCGAATGAACCACGAGCTCTACAATTTATACGGGATATCGACATAGTCAGTAGTATTGAGCTGCAGCGACTACGGTGGCTAGGCCATGTTGTGTGGATGAATGAGAATGCCCCAGCTCAAAAGGCATATAAAAACGAGCCTACTGATGGTTCCCGTAGAATGGGGAAGGCCACGAATTAGATGGAAAGACCAAGTAGAAAACAACATCTTGGAACGTGGTCTTCCAAATTGGTGGATTTTCGCACAAGACCGACGCGGTTGGAAATCTTTTTAAGCTCGGCTTATAGAACAACCGTTCTGTAAGTCAGTAACTCAATATTCTAAACCTGCATTCAATCGTAAGTCCAAACTTAAGAATTCCAGCTCTATCTGTTCATTAAATTGTGCCACATAGGGTACCATACCACAGTAACCTAAGTTGCAACTTTCAGGATTCGAGTTCTACCCGTTCACCAAAGTCGAATTTTGTACTTTTCGTACCCAGTACGAAAAGTACTGAACATTTAGGTACTACCTCAGTCATGCATTCCAATAAAAACAATTAATCCACATTTAAATATTCCAGCTCTATCCGTTCACCAACATCCAAATTGTACCAAATTTAATATCATTTATTACTTTTCGTAGACGTAAGTACGAGTTTCTTTTCAAAGTACAATAACTTTATTTTCAAATATAAATTTTACATCTCTATCCTTGCACTTAAATCTAAATTGTGCTAAACTTAGTACCATAATTACGCATTCTTAAAACTACCTCCATGTCGCATCCTACACTCCAACCTTAATTTTAATTCCAAATTTTAGGATTCCCGCTCACACAAAACGAATTGTACCATATTTAGTACAATTTAGTGCTCTTGGTATCCATAAGAATGAAATTCCAATACTACCTTAATTCTGTAATTTGCATTCCAAATTAAGGTGTCTATCCGTAATTCTAATCTAAATTGCACCAAATTTTGTACCATTTAGTAGACATAATGACGGATTTTCAAAACTACCGACATATCTCAATCCTGCACTCCAACTGTAATATGACTTCCAAAATTCTGGAGTCCATCTTTATCCGTTCACACGTAATCAAGTTCTACCAAATATAGTACCATTTAGTACATATAAGTACTATGCTTCCATATCTCAATTCTATATTCCAACTGCAATATTAGTCCAAATTTTAGGTTTCCAACTGTCTCCGTTCACAAAATTTTCGACCATGGACCATGGTTCTGTTTCTCTGTCATATGCTGTGAGAAATGTTGGAAAAATTTTATTTTCAAATAAAAAGGAAAAAATTTCTATTTAATGCAAATATGGTTGCTGATGATACATTTTCCCATATAAAGATGTATTTGTTTCTGCCATAGTAACATATTTCGGACTGTACGGAACTAATGTTTGTCAAAAATATCCCCTCGGTTAGTGTATGAAAACAAAAAGGAATGAATGACAATTTTTGTTTCACAAATGTTCCCAGTTGTTCAATGAATAGCAATTGTCTGCTATTGTATAGTTATATGGCTAGTTACTATGTTCACTAGTTACTTTATGCCCAAAAGTGGCACACAAAATAGATAATTGACTTCATTTGTTGATTGAAAAAACTATCTAATTCTGTAGTTACTGGTAGTGCAAAAAGTAGTGAAACAAAACAAAAAAGGAATTGTCATTTTCTTCAGACTTTTTGTAATTTTCTGTTTCAGATGCTTCAATATTTCGTGATGAGAACGGATGTTAAAAGCGGTCAAGAAACAAAAAATGCAAATGTCAATATGCCGGCGTAAATTTTCTGATAAAATGAAGCAAAACATAAACTATGTATATAAATTATGAAATAAATAAGAAATACATTTCTCGTATAACATTTATATTTTCAATTTTCCAAACTGTTATAATAGCCAATTTGCTATATATTTGCAACTAGGAATAATACTTAACAATGGTATCTAGCCAAATGACTGCTTACTGGTAATGCAGGCAGGGGACAATTGACTTCTAGGGCATGATGTGGTAACTAGTGGTAGTTACAGTTAATTAGTAATATAACTAGTTTTTAACCAGTTACTCGAACTACTGGGTTTATACTCAAACATTTTATTGTATTTGTGTATTTGGTTCTTATTTCTCATTTATAGAACATATAAGTTCAATTTGGTACAATTTCAAATTTCGACGTAACTCGTATCGAACGATTATTTGTGACCTCTACCTTATGGGCAATAATGTCAGAATAAATGAAATTCAGGCATGGTACAATTATACAAGTTAGGATGTCTTTTGTAAACAAAGAAAAAATAAACCTACGTAGAGGTGGGCTATAATGTCAAAAAATACAAGAAGTCGTTCTGTTCATTTGACATATTTTGAACATTTTAATAAAAATGCGAGAAGTGAATGGAACGTCAGAGTTTCTTTTCAAATCAAGTTGGGAATATGATTTAGACATAGATTCAACCTCAAATCATAAATTTCTTCTTACCAATGTTGTAAAATTCATCTGTAAACAAATGGATTTTAGAATATATTTTTTTATATTTTTCAAAATATTACAGTCACACATTTTGTATACGGCTTTGGCATAACAAGCCACAACATGAGAAAATTTTTATTTATTTAATAATTGTATAATGGATACAGTTGTAATTGCAATAATTATTATATTATGAATAGTTTTTCGATTTTATTTGTAATAACATGGCATAATTACACAAGGTAGTCTCATGCAGACATATAATTCCAATTTTTTCATAATTTCACATTGCGCACAAGCCGCGTTCAGTGGCAATAAATACAAAATGTTTTATATTTTGAAGTTCCCAGCATCTATAATCTATAAATATAACTTGTAGCATCTGTAGATATAGCTTAAGACCAATGTTGATCAAAAATTTAGATATATATATTACATTTCATTTTATTGACCGCAAGTCCGGATTAAAAAATAAGTTTGCCTCTACGTAACATGTATATTTATATAAAACTAGGATAGGCCCGCTACGTCGTTAGCGGATCTTTTTATAGTTAAATTAAATAAACTTTAATTTAGCTACATAATATAACTTACTATGTGTTTATAAATTTCTAATTATGTACTATAAACGACTAATAATTTGTCAGCTTAGTCAGCATTTCTTTCGAACAAAAAAGTTGCCGAAATTTATTATTTCTGTTCGTTGCGAGTTACAAAATCCTCATTGAAAAGAATTGTCAGTATATCCTCTATTAGTTTAAGTTCGAAGATGGGGAATATCGGTCCACTCCTAAATAAATTTTATAATATCATGCGAGCGACTATCTAATTTTAATCAAACGTTGTGCAACCTATTATCTATACCAAGTCTATAGCTTGTTTGAAGATGGGACCCATTGGTCTACTCCTTCTAGTAACTCCCCCACAAATGGTCTAAATGTTCAATATTTATAAATCCAAAATCAGGCGAATGGAATGTCCGATCTGAATCAAACTTTGCTCAAATTATTATCTTTACCAAGCCTTCTCTTTCCTTTGGCCCCTCCCCCAAGAAGGTCAATATTATATAAACTTATACATTTTTTTTTGAAGCGAATTGAATAACCGATTTCAACAACAGTATATCCGAAACCACTTTGATAAAAACATATACCTTATATAAAGCTAATAATAAAACATGTGTGTAACTCCGAAGATCTCCGCATACCACATGCTGAGGGTATATATCTGTCGGCAAAACCGACTGACATTTTTTATTTGTTAGTATACATTTTAGAAAAATATTTGCAAACAAAGTTTAACCTTTCCGCTCTATGCTATACTCAGTACTTTTTAGTACAAAACAAAATGCGAAAAGCATTGATTTTCATAGAAAAAGGGTTGTACTAAATTTCAGAATTCTTTCTTACCCGTACCAGTAGGCAATGTGTTTCAGTGTTAGTACTGTTTAGAACATATTTCTGGAAAATATTTATGTAGAAATGTTTACTTTTATAAGTATTAAAGAAAGTATTTAATAACAGGTTCCTACTCTGCATATGCATAACATTCTATTAGTAATAATTAAAGCTATATAAGAATTTTCGTATTTTCATCTCCATCGGTTCTTTATAATATAATATTTATAACTTTTTTAGTACTAATTTTCAAAAAATATTTTTGTCCGTCTTTCTAACAGCTTAAGTACAACTCAACTTCCACATACATATTTCTACTTCTTCCATTGTAATGTAATTTCAAGTAGAGCTTCCAACCGATCCTGAGTAATACAGGTTTTAGTACCACTTTAGTACTAATTTCCACAAATATTTGTGTACTACATTCTGTTTGTAACAGCTTAAGCTACATAACAAGTTTCAGATATACATTCCCATTTCTTATATTTTTATAAATTATATATAGTACATTTTAGAACCATTAGTACTTATTTCCAAAATTTTTCACACATTCCCCTTCGCTTATCATTGGCACAGCTGCATACCAAATTTCAGAGTTCTACTTCCACTAATACTGTATTAGTACTTTTTAGTACTAATTTCTCAAAAATATTTTTACAACTCATTCTATTGGTAATAGCTTGAGCTCCACAACAAGTTTCAGATAGGAATCTTCACCGATTCCATTCAAATGTAATGTTTAGTACCTCTTAGTACCAAAACCCAAAATTTTTTTACACATACCACTTCGCTTATCGTAGGCAAAGGTGCATACCAAATTTCAGATTTTTACATTTAACCGTTCCCGTGTAATACAGTTTTAGTACTTGTTAGTACCTTTTAGTACTAATTTCCAAAAAATATTTTTGCGCCTCATTATATTTGTAATAGCTTAAGCTAGATACCAAGTTTCAGATATATATCTCAACCAGTTCAATTGAAATATAATATTTAGTACTTTTTAGTACCTTCTTGTACTAAATTCCAATTTTTTCACACATTCTTCTTCCTTCGTCATAGACAAAGCTACGTACCAAATTTCAGAGTTCTACATCTAACCGTTCCCGCGTAATAAAATTTTTAGTACGAATTTCCAAAAACCCCGCCTTATCACACGCCTACGCACCAAACCCGACCAACATGCCAATTTTCAAGTTTCTAGCTTTAGCCGTTTCGGCTGGGCGTTGATGATCAGTCAGTCACTTATAACGCAACTCCTTTATATATAGCATTTCCACATTAAATGAAACCTTTTACAAATTAAATGAACCCTTTTCCAAATTAACTGAACCCTTTTCCAAATTAAATGAAACCTTTTCCAAATTAAATGAAACATTTTCCAAATTAAATGAAACCTTTTCCACTTGAAATGAAACCTTTTACAAATAGAATGAAACCTTTTACAAATAGAATGAAACTTTTTCCAAATTAAATGAAACCTTTATTCTTATCTAAGGAAATATAACATTTGCACTAATTTTAAACCAATATTTGAAAATTAAATCAAAGAATATTAACAAATATAGTTGTATGGCTATGTAATTAACATACATATTCTTTAATTCGGTGTGAATTCATTTAATATCTTTACTACATAAAACTAAATAAATAGTAATACAAACTGGGGTATTTCTTGACATTTGAATAAATAAATATTTAAGAACAAGAATTGAATACCCGGTCCTAAATGCGAAATACATATTTGACTTAATAAATTGTTGATGATAAGGTAACTGCTTATCTTAATGAAGGGGTTCCCGACTTGCAGCTTGTGGGATTTTCAAAACCATGTCCATAACGTAGTTAGAACAATCTTGCCGAGTAAGCTTTTGAATACTTCGCTCGATTACATCAACAATGTTATGTTCCATTGAAACGTCACACAGCTCAGCTCTTGCACATAATTTTATTTTTGAAAATGTATTTTCGATTGGATTTAGCATTGGAGAATAAGGCGGTAAGAATTTAAGGTTGCATCTTTTGGATTCGATCAAATTTTTTATGTCATGTCGCTTGTGTATTTGAGCGTTATTTTCCAACTCTGGATTGATTTTCTCAAAAAAAAAAATCTATAAATAATTTAAATCTGTCTGCATTGACACTGGAATTAGAAACGATTGTGTGATGTACAACTCCCGCGTTGTTTATTGCTGCAATTATAGTGACATTACGACCTCTGACCGTAGGCAACACAATGTGTGCTCTTGTTCCTTGTCTTGAACGGGCTTGGGTTCTTCGTATGTGAAGATTAAATCTACACTCATCAATGAATATAAATTTTTCTCCTTGATGGGGTATCCATTTTGTAAAGTCTTGAGCATATTTTTGTCTCAAGCCTAATGTTCTGGAGTCATTCTTTCGTTCTATTTCAATAGAGGCCATCTTAAACGTAATTTTTAATTTCCGTAATCCATATTCTATGCAGCTTGTGGAAATATTTATATCATTTTCTCTCAACAGTTTCGTTTTTATGGCTTTGAGGGTAATTCCAGGTTGACTTTCTATATAGAACTCGATCAGACTTAAAACTTGTGGTGTCAACAACTTAGTTCTATTTCCTCCACGCTTATTTTCCTTCAATGTTCCAAAATTTTCTGTGTATCTTCTTATAAATGTTTTTTCGGAATTTATGTTTATGCAGGTTAAATTTGCAGCCTCGGAAACGGTTCTCCCCTCTTCATAGAATTTAAATAATAACAATTTCATGTCTTTTGTTATTTTGTTATACTGACCCAATTTGTTTCGGGGTCTTGTAGATGTAGCTTCGGTAGGTTCTGGAGCATTTCCATTTGCAATACTTGGCGAGGATATTGATTCTTCCTCAGGTTCCCAATTATCAGAGCTTCCCGAGCTACAATCAGGTTCGCATTTATTTTAAACGTTGCTATTTTTAAATACAGTGAACTCTCGATAATGTGAACATCCAAAACAGTAAACTCTCGACAATGTGAAGTAATTACAAACAAAAATTTGGAACATTGAAGGAAAATAAGCGTGGAGGAAATAGAACTAAGTTGTTGACACCACAAGTTTTAAGTCTGATCGAGTTCTATATAGAAAGTCAACCTGGAATTACCCTCAAAGCCATAAAAACGAAACTGTTGAGAGAAAATGATATAAATATTTCCACAAGCTGCATAGAATATGGATTACGGAAATTAAAAATTACGTTTAAGATGGCCTCTATTGAAATAGAACGAAAGAATGACTCCAGAACATTAGGCTTGAGACAAAAATATCCTCAAGACTTTACAAAATGGATACCCCAACAAGGAGAAAAATTTATATTCATTGATGAGTGTGGATTTAATCTTCACATACGAAGAACCCAAGCCCGTTCAAGACAAGGAACAAGAGCACACATTGTGTTGCCTACGGTCAGAGGTCGTAATGTCACTATAATTGCAGCAATAAACAACGCGGGAGTTGTACATCACACAATCGTTTCTAATTCCAGTGTCAATGCAGACAGATTTAAATTATTTATAGAATTTTTTTTTTGAGAAAATCAATCCAGAGTTGGAAAATAACGCTCGAATACACAAGCGACATGACATAAAAAATTTGATCGAATCCAAAAGATGCAACCTTAAATTCTTACCGCCTTATTCTCCAATGCTAAATCCAATCGAAAATACATTTTCAAAAATAAAATTATGTGCAAGAGCTGAGCTGTGTGACGTTTCAATGGAACATAACATTGTTGATGTAATCGAGCGAAGTATTCAAAAGCTTACTCGGCAAGATTGTTCTAACTACGTTATGGACATGGTTTTGAAAATCCCACAAGCTGCAAGTCGGGAACCCCTTCATTAAGATAAGCAGTTACCTTATCATCAACAATTTATTAAGTCAAATATGTATTTCGCATTTAGGACCGGGTATTCAATTCTTGTTCTTAAATATTTATTTATTCAAATGTCAAGAAATACCCCAGTTTGTATTACTATTTATTTAGTTTTATGTAGTAAAGATATTAAATGAATTCACACCGAATTAAAGAATATTTATGTTAATTACATAGCCATACAACTATATGGTGTATGATTTAAAATTAGTGCAAATATTATATTTCCTTAGATAAGAATAAAGGTTTCATTTAATTTGGAAAAAGTTTCATTCTATTTGTAAAAGGTTTCATTTCAATTGGAAAAGGTTTCATTCTATTTGTAAAAGGTTTCATTTGAAGTGGAAAAGGTTTCATTTAATTTGGAAAAGGTTTCATTTAATTTGGAAAAGGTTTCATTTAATTTGGAAAAGGGTTCATTTAATTTGGAAAAGGGTTCATTTAATTTGTAAAAGGTTTCATTTAATGTGGAAATGCTATATATAGATTATGAATAGAATTGTCCATAACAAAATCTTTAGAAAATATACAGTTTTAATTTTTTAAAAAAATGCCATGGACATGCATAAAAATTTAAGGAATTAATTTTTCAAATAAATTAAAAAGGGTTGCAATTATTAAGTTCTATAATGAGACTACCTTCTGTAATTATACACCATGGTATAATTATGGAAGGCAGTCTCATTTGAGAAATTGATAATGACAACCCTTTTTAATATAGAATTCATATATCAATTTTAAATAAAATAGAAAATAAATTCCAAAAAATATATATATATTATATTTTATAAGGATGCCAATTGTTGTCAATATGTGAATATGGGTGCTACAACATATATTTCCATGCCCCTAGGAACTTCAAAATATTAATAAATATAACACATGATATGCGTAATTTTGAAGGAAGATATTTTCATTTAAATTTTGAAAGCTGAACGCTGTTAAATGTATATTTATGAAAAAATTGGAAACATATGACTGCATGAGACAACCTTATGCCATGAAAATATACATTTATAACACATAAATTGTATGCATACCATTTTGATTTCAATTTTTAAGATCGCCAAATATTATTGAAAATCAGTAGTGTTGGCGATTTATTTGGGGTACCAGTTTGTAGTTTTTATAAAAACAACTTTTTTTAGTGGAGAAAGCTGGGGGTATTCTCCCCAGTTTCTACACAAAAAACCTTTCATAAAACTTACAGAGAAAACTTTAATGGAAAAGTAAGCAAAAGAAGCTAATAGTACGTTTATATTTAACCGGATTTCGTTAACCCAGTGGGTTTCAATTGTCAATTCCTTTGCATATATGTCAAATAAATCCTCATAAAGTAGGTTAACCCAGTAAAAAGTTCTAATGTAAATGGCGTTTAACATTATATAAAATTTGGTAACAATGGTTACCAAATATCGAATAAAATGACACAGCTAATTATTATTACTATAATTTAAAACAACAAATATGTTTATCCTATCAAAATTATGGTAATATTGGTTGAAAAATAACAGCTCACAAATCATGTTAATACTAGGCACATACATTAGAACTTTTTTATCGGGTTAACCTACTTTATTAGAATTTATTTGACATATATGCAAAGGATTTGACAATTGAAACCCACTGGGTTAACAAAATCCGGTTAAATGTAAACGTACTATTAAGGCATTATACAAATAACGCTGAAATTATTATATCGCTTCATTTAAGCGAAGTAAACTGTTTGAAAATTAATCCGAAGTATTAGTTTATAATTTTTGGTTTCAATTAACCGAATTCGATAAACCGGTGTTCGTTTATCCGAATTCGACTGTATATATATAGAATTTGCAGATTAAATTAAACTTTTTCCAAATTAAACGAAACCTTTTCCCATTTAAACCTTTTCCAATTGGAATAAAACCCTTTACAAAAGAAATTATACTTTTTACAAATGGAATGAAACCTTTTCAATTGGCATGAAACATTTCCCAAATTAAATGAAACATTTTTTCTTGTCCAAGGAAATATAATATTTCCAGTAATTTTAAATCAATATTTGAAAATTAAATCAAAGAATATTAACAAATATAGTTGTTTGGTTATGTAATTGTTATTGAATTTTTTAATTAACATAAATATTCTTTAATTTAGCGTTATTTTCTTTAACATTTTTTTTTTTTGAGTTATGACTGTCTTGCAACAAATGAGCGATATAGTATTGGAATTTATTTCAATATTTTCAAGTGCATGGTTGCCGAAAATAAAATTTTAGCAAATGGGATGGTCTTTAATAATTATGCCATGCCTTATTGATAGGCCATGATATTTAGAATAAACCATGGCATAATTACAGAAGGTAGTCTCATTAGAGAATAATGGTAACCCTTTTTAATTTGGAACTCATTTGTCAATTACAAATTGTTTCAAAATATAAATTCCTTAAATTTTTATGCATGTCGAATGGCATATTTTTAAAAAATTAAAAATGTATATCAGTAAAGAAATGTCTCCATTTTTTGATTAATATTGCTCTTAAGATATAACTCCAGAACTTAAAAGAATCTACTAATTTTACAAGCTTTGCTACTATTTACTCAAAAACCATTTCTCAAACCACAAAACTAGTAAAACTTTGAGCCAAATTTAAGAGAACACAAAAGAAAATAACGTTCTCTTTGTAAACTTTTTACTCGAGAAATTTGAACGAGTAAAAATGGTAAACAGGAATGCCAACTTTTGATTGGCTGTTATGTTGATTTTGAAGTACTTATTGCCATTTTAAATAGTAAAGCTAGTAAAAGGGAAACATTTCAAAATCGCTCTCAGAGTACAACATAATTTGAAAAGTTCGGGAACGCAAATCCAGTAAATATGCCAAAATTAGATGGCAATACTTCAAAATCAACATAACAGCCAATCAGAAATAGGCAAGGCCTATATAAGATCGGCCAGTAAGCACAGGTGAGTATAAAGTTTGCTGTCAAATCATATTTTGAAACCTAACATACATACACAATTATGTTAGACGTCAAAACGAAAATATTAATATTTAGTCAACATTCAATTAAATTTCAATTTATATCGTCTTTATGAAGCACATTTGGATTATTTCAAGAGTTTAAAGGAGATTTTCAAGTAAATTATCCTACAAATTATAAAATGTGTGGTGTTTTGGCTTTTTATCTAAAGGCGAAACAATAGTTTTCGCCTCGGCAAAACAAATTGACTTTAAACTTAAGTTTTCTCTATGAATTCGCTTACTGGTCGGCCTTATATAGGTATTCCTGTTAACCATTTTTACTCGGCCAAATTTCTCGAGTAAAACTTTTACAAAGAGAACGCCATTTTCTTTTGTGCTCTCTTAAATTTGATTCAATGTTTGACCAGCTATGTGGGTTCTGGAACGGTTTTCGAGTAAAAAGTTTCAAAACTTGTAAAATTAGTACATTCTTTTAGGTTTTGCAACGGAACCATTGTTCTTAAGCTATATCTACTGATGCATGATCAAGGTAGATATATAAGGTAGCCGCATCGGCGAATTGGGAACATGATATGTCAAAACGGCAGGCAAAGCGAAGTTAAATTAATTCGCTTTGACATATCAATTTTGAAGCAAATTGTTTTCTACCAATCAGAACACAGCATTTTGAAGTATCAAAAAATATTATTTTACTTTTAATTATTTTTTGAAATTCTGCTCATTTGAGTAAATTATAATTTTATGAATGAAAACCATCATTTATTTCAATACGTGGTCCACGCTGAAAATGTTTTTATAACGCCACAAAATGTTAGCCCTATACCCATCTTTTCGTATAGCGGATTGGTCGTATCTCTACTAGCTAAATCAATCAGGCATGTGTGTTAGTTACCTTATTAATTTTGTATATACCTAAATCGCCTAAAATCGGTCAAAATGACCTCATTCTGAAAGAATTTTTATTGTGTAAAGAAATTTTTTCAAATTTTTTTTTTATATTTTTTACATTATTTACAATCATACAAAAATCAAGGTATATTTAATAAGGTAGCCGCATCGGGCCAGCTGTTGGACAAATAAATGTCAAAAATGTTGTTGTAATGTTGAACCAAAAAATTAAAAAACAAAATTATAAATGAAAATCTCCGAATTTCTAACAGCTTTTTTGGCAATACTTTTATTAACATTTTCTACAAGAATTTGTGTATAAAGATCTTGTCAATCTGTTTGTTTTGGCAAAATATTTTTGACATATCAAAATACAACAACCGATGTTTGTTGTAGAAATTCGCCGATGCGGCTACCTTGTATATCTACCTTGCTAGAAATATAAAAGTTATTTTTTCCGATTTGGGTGTTCCTTTGTGTTTCTAGAGTAGGAAACGGGTTTCGATGTTGTTGTAGTGCTCTGGCCATATACGAAATTTACTTTATACTATAATAAAAGTAGTTTGATTATTTAATATTTGACAAGAGGTCAAAATGACAGATTTTAGGCAATATAGGTATAGCACATGCGAATACGGGGAATGAAAGAGGGGAGGAAGCAGCTACTTTGATTAATAAAAATAGTTCTATGTGACACAAAAAGTCACCAAATTTTAAAAAGCTGTGACATAATTTACACAATTGTTTTTGTACTTGAAATTGAAAAACGGTCAAAATGTCGGCTTTCGGCAATCTAGTGTTAATATACCTTCTGCATGATACAACAAATAAGGTAACCTGACTAATTTTTTATTTTATTTTGACAACTCTTCATTGTCAAAATTGTATAAATATATATAAGAACTTCGTTGATTAAAACGCTGACTTTTTAGAAGTGATCAATGTGTTTTATTAAAGGAGATGGTTAGTGTCCTATCTGGAGGTATTCATATAGACGAGTTCAGGTCTTATATGAGACCTAAAGGGTTTCTTATAGAAGAGCAGGAGGTCTTCTTATAGAAGAAATGGATATCTTATTACAGAGTATAAAAAGCAGAAAATATTCTTAAAATGATAATTTAATATTTTTATTTTGTATACATTTTTTGGAGTAAAAATAGTTGGGACGGTGAATTTTGGATTTACATTCCTTTGAGATATGAGAGATACAAGATACGTTCGCAATCATTCATTTTGGGCACGTTAATTTTGGCTGTTGTTCTTTGGCAGCCTTAAAGAAACAATACGATAAAAATACTGTACAACTTGACCAACAGAAGCAGGCAAACTTCCTTTGTTTATGCGCTTGTAAGATAAATTTAAACCAAACTGAATGCCTTTATATACAAGTGATAATATTCTTAAAGGTTTTCCTTTCTATTTTCCAAATGAGACTACATTTATTATTTTGCAATGCTACAGATGCTACAACTTATATTTATAGTTTACAGTAGCTGGGAACTTCAAAATAATGTTGTCAGAAGTACAATTATGAAAAAATTGGAATTATATGTCTGCCATGAGAATAACCGAAAAACTTGAACTTGAAAAGCAGTTGTTGACCCAGAGTAACCATATTATTAGACCATGCTGGATATTAGCTGCTCCTAAAATTTGCTGTCAAAATACATTACAGTATTTTTCGGTTAATTGCACATCAAAATTTGCACAATTTTTCAATTAAGTCTGCTTTTCCACAGGCAGATTTTTATTTGGCAAATTTTTTGTTTTCTCTTTTGAAATTTTCGCTTGCTTTTCCATTAGCAAATTTTTCTTTGCCAAATTTGCGAATCAAAATACAAAAGAAAGAAAATAAAAGTCAAAAGTGTTTGCATTTTTAAGATTTTTTTAATATTTTATTTATTTTTTATATATTTTATTATATAAATTGCAAAAATTAAAAATTAAATTTCACTTGCACAAATTAAAGCAACAGGTTTGTAAACAAAAGCCGGCAAAAGCCGGTTCAAAAGGAAATGTCAACAAAATTGTTTTCAACGAACAGAGCAAAGCAGAATTTGCGTGTAGGGCAAATTCTGAACAGGCAATTTTTTGTTTTTCTTCCTCGCACCCCTCTCGCCCTACAAACTTAGTATTTGCCAAATAAAAATTTGCCTGGGGAAAAGCAGACTAACCGAGGAACCAACTATCCGATACCCGCTTAATTGAACTGTTTGTTCAATTACAGAAATCGCGCATAATTGGGAGAAATTAATTTCTAATGTTATTATCAAATACAAATCAAACACTTACGCTTTCTCGCGGCATTTCCTTAGCAATAAACATAACAACGTTACCTTTTTTCCGACGGGGCGTACAAAAATATTCAACTTCCCCACTATGCACTATAGGTAATTTACCCTGTTTTTGAGGCAAAAATTATTTACAGCGGTTTTAAACGATTTTTTGAATTTTTAAATGATTTATATGTACAAGAAAGAGAAAACGCAGATTTCCACAGTAGAAACCTGATATAACGAACAACGGTTATAAGCAACTACACATATAACGAACAATGCTAATTCTTTCTCAGATATTTTCATTAGTTTTCTTATACACAATAAGCGGTTGAAAACGATTAAGGTAGTAAGTTAAAAAAATTCGACTCCGCGATTAGATTTTTGAAGGAATAATTATTACAATGTTGTATGTTTTTGCGAATGCATTAATAATGATTAATTCAGTACCCATTTATACTCCTTAAAGTTATTAATATGTAAAAGTGAGATAAATCCATGCTTACTAAAGTCGAACACGATTATAGTAAACACTGGATATACTGAACAACATTTTTTTCATATGTCATTTTTATTTTAAATCAATGCTGAAAAAAGTAAATTTTTGTTGGTTTATATTCTAAGGGGAACCAAAGCCCGCCATTTCCTCTTCTCCAGTTTTTAGATTTTTTCTCATAATCTTCTTCTTCTTCAGTTTTTAGATTTTTTCTCATAATCATTCCTTCGACAACCTATTTGCGGTTCACGTTATTTATTTTGTAATAAAAATTCGAGTGTATTCGTTTTTTCGCGGAAAAGGTCATTTGGTCCATCTTGACAAATGCATGCAAAATAACCTAATATCCTCTTTTAATTTGACGTATTTTTCGTCCATATGTTATTGCAAACCTAACTTGCGGTGACGTAGTAAACAACAATATGTCTCTTTGATTTTATTTCTTTCATCAAACCAAATATCGAACATTTTATTCCGAAGTTCTCTAAAAAATGATATATCATGAAAAACGCTAAAAATCGCAATTTGAGACCAATTTAGAAGGCTTTCATTAATATATTTCGGCTATTAAAAGATCAGACAAATTTAAACATTTTAGTAAAAGTCTATCTAAAATGACTTATGTGTAAAAAATAAACACATTTCTTTTATTATAGTCAATTATGTACATGTATTAATAAATATTTAAATATAAATAAACAGTACACACCTCCGCCAATAGTCTCCATGTTCAATCTTTACGTTTATGCTTTGCATTTAGCGGTTTCAAACGTTTTAAAATATGCCTTAATTAAAAAAAAATTATATCTTCAATTTTATTTTAAAAGTGTAGAGTTTGTCTATGATTTGCACCGCTTTTAAGACACTTACACAAAAAATCTTACAGAATCATAATTTTTGACATCTTTTCTTTTTAATGCCATCAAAAAAGGCATTATTTTCCAAAATTGTAAAAATGACTTTTTGCCTCAAAAACTGTAAAAATTACCTATAGTGCTATGGCAAAATGCTGTGTACGGCCGTATTACGTCGAATTCGTATCTTCAAACAATAAAAACCGCAAAACAAAATTTAAAAATTATTAAAGTAATCTAAATATCGTCAGCTAAAATGCAAAAAGGCGTAACTAACAAAAAATTGAAAATTGACTTTTTGAATGAATATTGGGAATGTCAATAAACTACATGTGTTGACAAAGTTTTACACGTCTGCGGTCAAAACAGGAGCTTCTATTAACAAAAAACAAAAAGACGTAACTACAAGTGGATTTATTTGATAAATGCAAAAAGACGTAACTAACAAAAAATTCACGTTTTTACTTAATTGTTATGACTGCCATTAAACTAAATAACTACATTTGTTAAAAAAATTATAGTCTATTATTCGTCATATGCAATATCACCCTGCCGGGCACACTTTTTCATTTCACATGACATGTTTATAGTTTTCATTCAAAACAGTTTTTTGCTTCTCCTACACAATTATGTTTTTGTTAGTTACGCCTTTTTTGCATTTTAGCTAACGATATATTAATTTATTTTTGATGACATGAATTTTGAACCAATTAAACGGGAAAATCAATTAAAAGGAATTAATTACCCGAGGAAATTTACATGTGTTTTCTTATGCAATATTTTTTTGACCCATCATGTGGTTCAATTAAGAGGAGAAACCAATTAACCGTAGGGTCAATTAACCGAAAAATACTGTATTTCGAATTGACTTTCAAGATCTATTATTAAGATCATCCGGCAAGCTGTTTTTCTCAAGTCTAATGTCAAAAATTTGGCATTTGTTTGCGTTTTCACAGCCCTACCTAAAATTCAACTAGCTCGTTCGACGTTTTTCACCACAAAAGTAGAACACATGTATTTATATGAATATTAGCGAAATACGTCGACGTACGAATTTTCAAAGTTGAAAAAATGCAACTATGACAGATCGTAGTTTTGTTTCTTTACTTATTTGGAATTTAATAACAAAACATAAAGAAATATATTTTTTCAATAAGATTATGAAATATTTGAATACATTTTATAATTTCTTAATTTTATTTCGCGATTTTGTTTAGTTCGCTAAGAGAAATGGATTCGACGTATTTGGGTAATACGGCCGTACAAAACATTATGCCATAGTGGTGATGATGAATATTTTTGTACGCTTCGTTGGATTTTAAGTAGTCCCATGGTACAATAATACAAGGTAGGGCAGCTTGAGGTGAATAACAAAGCAGCAACTATGCACATGTGGCTTCTTCTGCCAAAAATAAAATAAAGTGTTTGTGTTTATTTGACATTTTTTCAACATAAAACTAAAAATGCTAAAAATTAATGAAAGGTTATGATTTCTTCCCAAATACCATCAATTGTTTGTTTTAAAAACATAATTTTCATTTCAATTAAATTTGAATATATTTCACTTTATTTTGAATTTATTTGACATAGTATTCAAAACAATACACACACATACACAAAATATGTATTTTGATTTGGTGGAACAAGCCACCTTGAACCACCATGTGAAATATTATATGGAATCGAGTCATCAGCTGCGCTAAATGGTCCTATTCGTAGAGGTCATGATGCAATAATAAGGTGATTTATCAGAACAGAAATCTTTGTTTTTGTCTCGATTATCTGTAAATTTTTTCTTTATAATAATTCAAATGGTTGGCAACACTGAACATCGAATCCAAGTAGAAATTA
Source organism: Musca vetustissima (assembly GCF_032173495.1). Lineage (NCBI taxonomy): Eukaryota > Metazoa > Arthropoda > Insecta > Diptera > Muscidae > Musca > Musca vetustissima. Next base: position 85,346 of record NW_026889175.1, read on the forward strand.
CCCACTTTGGCAGTTAATCGAGAAATCAGCTGCGCTAAATGGACTACATATTAATTGTGCCATGGTAGAGGTGGAACCTAGGCCTATAGATAAGGTCATCCTGGGAGACCAGCTGGATATCAGCAGCCACTAAAGTTTGCTGTCAAAATTCATTATTGTGAATTGACTTCCTTTAAGGGCTAAGCAGAATGCTCGCGTTGAGCCATCCGTCACGTTATATTATGCAAATTTAAACAAAGCTCAAATTTTTGTTATTAGACTTGCGAAAAAACGGCTGGTTTCCGATTTCGATTGCTACCTGGGTGACCTTATTAATAGATCTTGGGTGGAACCATGGCACAATGAGTAGGTACTCCATTTAGCGCAGCTGATGTATTGATTAACTGTCAAAGTGGGTAATTTCTACTTGAATTCGATGTGCAGTGTTGCCAACAATTTTAAAATATATATGGAAAAATTTGACAGATAATCGAGACAACAACAAAGGTTTTTGTTTTGATACATCCAATGTATATTTAATAAGGTAGCCGCATCGGCACAGCTGTTGGACAAATAAATGTCGCAAATGTTGTTGTAATGTTGAACCAAAAAATTAAAAAAAACAAAATTATAAATGAAAATCTCCGAATTTCGAAGAGCTTTTTTGGCAATACTTTTATTATTCTTCGGAATTTATTAAATGTAATAATTTTAAAGCCTAAATAATATCCCAGGAAGTTCAAAAAATAAATTCATTAAAAAAATGTCGGAAAAAAATTCATTAAGGTTAATTTTTGTTTTAATGCGGTGTACACACTAGCATTTTTGAATGGCACTCTTGCTCAAATTTTGCTTGTTTGATAGTGTGGCCTCACATGTTTGTCATTCATCAGGCAACCACAAAAATGTTTATGGTTGTTGGACAGTCAGTAATCGATAAAAAAGCTGACAGTCAAAAATGATAGTGTGTACACCGCTTAACATCAAAAAATGTTAAGAGAACGCATTAACGCTGGTGGGCAAGTCTGCCCAACTAAGGTATATTTAATAAGGTAGCCGCATCGGCCCAGCTGTTGGACAAATAAATGTCAAAAATTTTGTTAAATGTTGAACCAAAAAATTAAAAAACAAAATTATAAATGAAAATCTCCGAAATTCGAATAGATTTTTTGGCAATACTTTTATTAACATTTTTTACAAGAATTTGTGTAAAAAAATCTTGTCAATCTGTTTGTTTTGGCAAAATATTTTTGACATATCAAAATACAACAACCGATGTTTGTTGTAGAAATTCGCCGATGCATCTACCTTGTATATACCTTGTGCCCAACTATGTTGTATATCTACCTTGGGAACGTCTTTAATTTCGCTTGATTAAAAATGCGAGCGTTTGTTGTCTGTCAATGATTTGTCGTTCGTTGTGTCGTGTGGTCGTAAAAATAAATAGCGGACCACAATTCTACTATCAGATGAAATATAACACTACTTAACTGGAAGGAAATATGATTTTAAAAATGCAAGTTACTAACAATTGTTTGTTTTCTTATGTTACTAACATATTTTATAGATTTTATGTTGCAAATGGTTTTCTGGCGTTATTTGTGGTTATTTTAGGATTGACATTATATTGTCTCCGACAATACTTGCGGTCTCGAAAATCCAGACTAGGCGGCCGAAATGAGAATGTTGTAAATGTTGGCATATTTCACCCATATTGTAATGCTGGAGGTGGCGGTGAGCGGGTTTTATGGTGCGCTGTAAGAGCTCTACAGGTAATGTATTTTTTAACAATTGCTATAAAAGTGATATGGCATGATATATTTGGTATGCTCATTTGCTTTTCCTGTAACAATTTTTTGTGATAGGGATGGTCCATCTGGCAAACTTATATGATTTAGACTGTCATAATGTGTAAAAGTGTTACAGATCTCGACACCATAAGGAGCCCATCTTATGCCGATTACAATAATATAAATGTTCTTGGTGGGAAATTAGTACTTCCCGAGATATGGGGTTCCAAAGTTAAAAAAACACAGCCAATATTAATTAAATATCTTTAAGAAGTCCACTCCGAAACGTTTGAAATTTTTACTACAGATTGTCCTTTTGTTACTGATGACAACTTTTTATTTTGTTTGGGGAGAACTTCGAACTTCCGGAAATATGGGGTTCAACAGAGCTATGTATGTGAAATCCCCGAACGAAGGCCGGCTATTAAAAAAATCATATTAAAAGAAAATTTTGATCGCGCCGAATTTCCACCTGTCCATAGAAGAAAGTCCAAAAACGACGGCCGAAGGCCGGCTACTTAGAAAAGAATTAATTTTAAAGAAATATTCAGAAACAAATCAAATTAAGGGAACCCCACCCATTCTCGACTTTAATTTTTCAAGATTTTCAATGGGCTGGTAAATCAATACCAATGCTTGTTAAGGTTTGTAACTTTACACGTATATAATTCAAGATTTAAAATAGAAGAAAAATAATTTACAAAAAATTGTTGTTGTTGTTTTTTGTAATTAAAGAAAAGTCCTTATTTTTGATGGCGGGCACGATAACTCCTCACTGGAGCATCGGAATCCGAAAATTCCAACGGTGTTAGAAAGAGTACATGTCTGGCTCTCGTATGAACTAGGATTATTGACTTCGCTCTAAAATTAACAAAATGGTGGACCTTTGAAAAAATATTTTTGGAAAATCGCCAATTTTTTACCAAAACCCAAGTTAAAAAATAAGGAAGATCTTCACCGATTGGCTTTATCCTAGTTCATACGATAGCTATAATCTCACAGAGAAACGTGTAAAAATTTGAAATCGATTGGGTTATTAGTTTTTGAGTTATCGTGCCCGCCATTCGCAAAAAAATGTTTAGAGAAAAACGCGTTTAAAGTTTGAGAAGCCCTTCAGCCGTCACTTGATGCTGACACAATAAATCGGCTATATCTTCAAGAGTTCTTGAGATTTTCATTTGAAATTTTGTAGGCACATTCTACAATTAGTGTAGAATCGAATTATATCAACAACATTTTTGACCCCGTGAATGGGGGGGGGGGGGGTAATGTGCGGGTAATTTTGGAACTTTGGAGCCCCAAATCTCGGGAAGTTTCTGATTTCCTCCCGAAAATATTTACCTTTGGTAAAAATTTCAAAATAATCTGAGAGATGGGAACAAGTCTAGTTTAGGGGCTCCACTCGGAGCGCTTTGAAATTTTTATCGTAAGTAGTCCTCGTTGAGGTGATTACAGTGATATATATTTTATGTGAGGAAATGCATACTTCCCGAGATATGGGCCTTGAAAATCTTAATTAAAACGGCTGTTTTACTAATGCCACAAAGGCAATATGGGTATCATTTTAAAGCTTATAACGAGTACTTTCCCAAAAAAGCATAAACATAGCAAGCCGGGCATGAATTCACGTGTTCCCAATTTAAGACAGGCGCATACATGGTTACGCAATCCAAATCCTTTTTTAAGAGCAATTTCAGAATCAAATGTATGGTTTTTAAGTAGCCAACCTTCGGCCGGGGCTTAAGACTTTCACCTATGGACAGGCGCATACATGGCTATGAATCCAAATATTTTTTTTTTTCAATTTTACTTAATAGTATATAGATTCTAATGATATATTCTCTATTTCGTTTTAAAGCAATATCCATACCCTTTAAATGGCATTAGTAAAACTGCCGTTTTAACAAATATAAGCTCCGAACTTTCTAGGCCCATATTTCGGAAAGTATGCATTTCCCCCACATAAAATATATATCAATGTAATCTGCTCAACGAGGATTACTTACGGTAAAAAAATCAATTTCAATTTCAGCGATCCGAGTGGAGCCCCTAAACTAGACTTAAGCCCTTTTAAGAATTGTTTATTGATATCTACTAATTCTAGCAATTTCTGATACATTCGTACCTTTATTTTCTATATTCTGGGTGATGTCTCCATGTTAGGTGTACTGCACAAATTGTTGCCAATTTAGATAGATTTTAAAGATTTTTTTAAATTTTTTTGTTTGTAAATGGTTTGAAAAAATGTCGTATTTCTCAAATTCATTTCAAATGAATTGCAGTAAAGTAAAAAATCACACGATGTTTTAATTATCTTACTTATCTTCATACTAAATCTCTATAACTGTTTTGAAGTACAAAATTGTAAAATATTTAGCATAGGCCATGTTTTAATTATTTGACCGCCAGCCACTGTATATTTAAAACGGGACCTGTGGTCAATAAAGGTATATATATATATATATATATTTATTTATTTGCAAATATTTTATAAATAAATTTATAAAATATAGATTTAAACTCGGCGGGTGACTAAGACCATAGGCGCGAGAAATTGCTAAAGATTATAAGTTAGTTATAAATATTATTAAAAAAAATTACATATGAACAAAATTAGAATGGATTCTGAACATAAACATCACGGATATTGTGAGTGCGGAGCGCAGATCGAATTGTAGAAAGAAAGTCTTTTGTGGAACAATCCAGGACTTATCGATACTTAGGTTTAATGCTGAAATCCTGCATTCCACTAAAATATGTGAAATGGATAAATACTCGTCCCAAAAGGAGCATCGTGCCGGCCCAAAATTCTCGTAATAATGGCGAGTGTTAAATAAGCATTTTCCAACACGAAGTCGGGCTAGGAAGGTGCAATCTAATCTACTAAAGTAAAAATTGTAGCGTCCTCGGGGTATATTTGGATTCACTAATTTAAGAAAGGTTTCGGAAGATTGCCAGTTTGCGAGTTCTTTTAAGCGTTGTTTAGATTTATAAACGCTAAGTATACTGAATGGAAAACACGGCATTACTGAGATTTGACTTAAATTTAACGCTTCTTTCGCACAGTAGTCAGCAAAGTGAAAAATTGTTATTTGAATATTGCTTAATTACAGAAAATGATGTGCATATCACGTTGAAGGAGCCATCTGTAAACAATAATACGTCCGGTTGAAAAGCATACATTTTTTCGAGCAGGAGTGTTTCGTAGCAAATTATGCTGGTAGAATCTTTTTTATAGAGGGACAGCGTGGTATCAATTGAAACTATGTTTCCGATCTGTAGGTTTTGTGGGCCCTTAAGTAAGAAGTAAGTTGTTAATCCTACCAAGCCTTGTTTGTAAATGTTTTATGTGGTCATTCCATAATAATGATTTTGTAAAATTAAGACCCAAAATTCTCATGTGGTTGTCGACTTTGATTTCATTACCACCAAGAGAAATGGATGAGTACTGACAACGTCTTTTACGACATACATGGAGAATATCGATTTTATTAGCAGGGACGACAGCTCCAACACATTTTGCCCAGTCCTGAACTGCTTGGTTAACGTTTTTTAAATGAGATTTCATTTGCTGTTGGTCTCCAGAAGAAACGGCGAATATATTGTCAGCAAATACCCCCACAAAATCTAGTCCTTGTCGACGTTCTAATACTTTTGCACAAACACTTAACGTAGATATTATATAGAACTACTGAGAGGGGTGAACCTTGAGGAACGTCATTATCAATAGAATATGTGTTTGAAAGATACCCATCAACTCTAACCTGCATTCGGCGACAAGACAGAAATGATTTTAATAATGATATGAATTGGGATTGCAATCCCCAATTATGGAGTTCTGTTAATATGCTTGTGTATACCACACGATCGAAAGCCTTTTCTAGGTCCTCGGAGATATCGACACTATGCTTTCTACGGCTGAGTGAAGGACGGATTCAAGCTTGTGGCATGGTGTGTGAACTCCGTGCAGTGGAAGGAATGCGTGCTGAATTTTTGAAACGGGACTTCTGGTGTATACAGACAGACGTTGGGATAAAATCTTCTCAAACACCTTAGAGAGGACTGGTAGCAAAGATATGGGTCTATATCCTTCCACAGAGCAAGGATTTTTTCCTTGTTTTGGTATTGGACAGAGGATTGCCTTTTTCCAACCAGGTGGTATTATTCCGTTTTTCATAATATTGTTGTATAATTTGCAAATGCGGAGTTTTATTACGTTTGGTGCATTCCGCTTTATTCAATAAGTTAGTTTGTCTGAAGATGGTGTAGAACCTTTGAGGGTTCTAAGAGTAGCGTTAAGTTCTATGGGGTCTATTGGATTTGTTAGTTTTTAATTGTTAGTAGAGAAAGCATATTTCGTAGAGGAAATTGAAAAATTAAAGGCTGAGTCTGCGCTTATAGAGCACCAAAAGGAACCAAAAACATTTGCAATGGCATCCGGTTATGTAATGGTGTTATTGGAAATTTGAATACTTGAGAAGGCGTTGGATTTGGGATTCCTCAAATTAGTAATATTACCCCAAAGATGACGGACATCCATGAACGGGTTCAGAGAATTTAAAAATTGATTCCACTTCAGCCTTTTGGCAAGTTTGCATTCTCCTTTGACCAATGCACACATCTTACTGTGGAATAGGAATGTCGAGGAACGCTCTAAGAAGGGATTGATGGCACTCTATTCATGCAAGAACTCCATAGGCAAGAGTTGGGGATTGAGACCCGGAATTATACACTGGCTGTATATGACGATTGTCTTACCCATACTTACCTATGGATGTCTTGTCTGGTGGCAGGGGGTGAATAAAAAGAAGCTGCTGACAAGAATGAGCTTAGTACAGCGATCGGCTTCAATTCTGATCACTGGAGCATTAAGAAGCACACCACAAGCAGCCTTGAACGCAATCTTGAATCTCCAACCATTGGACATTCTGATCAAATTCCAGGCTGCTAGGTGTGCCCTGAGACTCCGGGAAACAGATGCCTTGAAATCGCGGAACTATGGTCATGCCAGCATTCTAAACATAACGCCAAGTTATGACCTTTTTAGGGGGGATAGTCATATCAGTGATTATATTCCCCCCCACAGGGATTTTAATGACATTAAAGTCGAATTTCCTAACAGGGAATCCTGGACTAGTGGCTCCCTACCTCTGCCAGGTCTGTCAATCTTCACAGACGGGTCCAAGATGGAAGAAGGCACTGGCGCAGGCGTCTACTGCAGGGAATTAGGTATACGAAACTCATATAAACTCAACAATGATTGTAGCGTTTTTCAAGCAGAGATTCTTGCAATCACGAAAGCGGCCGAGATAGTAAAAGCACTTAATACAGACTTTACAGGACCGGTGACTATTTACGTAGATAGTCAGGCGGCCCTGAAAGCGGTGAAGTCGCATACTATAAACTCGAAAGCAGTTCATGATTGTAAGACCGCTCTGAATGATATACGTCAAATAGTTGGGTTATGCTGGGTTCCAGGACATAACGATATTGAAGGGAATGAGATAGCCGACGAGCTTGCTCGAGGGGGGTCACAGTCGTCCAGTCTTCTGATTGAGAGATCTGTGAAACCCCCTATTAGCTATTTCATTGGCAGAATCCGCGCGTTCTATTGCGAGGTAGTCGGCAACAGATGGCTAAGGGAACCTGCATGCAGAATCTCTAAATCTATCTGGCCAGAATTCTCTCATAAAAGAAGAACGTCTTCGCTGCTGGATCACAACAAGAGGGAGATTAAGATCGTTGTGGGGATCATTACTGGTCACTGCAAAGTTAGATCTCTCACTTCTAAGTGGGACTCCAGTGGAGAGGATTACTGTCGTCTATGTGAGGATGAAGAAGAAGTGGAAACAATTGAGCACATCCTTTGCAAATGTCCATCGCTGATCAGCAGAAGACATAAACAGTTTGGATGTTATGAAATTGATAATCTAGTCTTCTTCTCCAAAATAGACCCTAACCTAATTCTAGGCTTTGTCAAAAAATTGACTTGGCTAAAATAATGTCTCTTCCGCTTCCTCCTATTCTGACTACCTCTCTCTCTACTCTTCCACTATCTTTTCTTCTTTCTCTTTATAGGTACACCTATACATAATAGATGATCACAATGGACTTAGTCTCCGAGTGGACGGTTGTTACAACAGCCGTACATCCCAAACCTAACCTAACCTAATGCACACATCTTTCTGTAAAAAAGACAGTTTACTGTGTTTCTCACTCTCCATGCACGTTGTCTGCTACGAATTAATTTTTCTAAATCGCTATTAAACCATATTGGTTTTGCTTTAGTTTTGGGCTTACGACTGATTGGGATCGACTCGTTTGCCGATTTTTTGAAAAGCCGTTTAATATTAGAAGCTTCTTTATTTATGTTTTCTCATTCTGTGAAATCAACATTATAAAGTTCTAACTTAGACTGGAAAAGTGACCAATTTCCCCTGGTATCTATGAAGCGTGGGATAAATTTTTTTGTTGGAACTGGCATATTGTTAGATATCAAGATGGGAAAATAATCTCCAACATAGTGGCAAAGTAGTCCAGGATAAGGAAGAGGATAAGTCGGAGTTACTCATAGACACATCAATTGCTGTGAGAGTGTGACGAGTGTTCAGCAAAGTGGGGGATCCGTTGTTGAGGATAAAAAGCCCATGTTGATTGGCAAAGTCTTCCCAAATCCGGCCACCACAATGTGTTATGGGCGTTTAAATCACCGATTAGGAGAGTGTAATCAGAAGGTGAAATATTAATTAGATTTACAGCGTCAAATGTCAAAGGTAAATCATATTCTTTATAAACATTTATAATATGAAGAGGTAACAGAACGTTAATAGATAATGATTGAAATAGGAGAGCACCAGTAGAATTATAATGTTTGGTAACATTAATATTGTTTTTGATAAGAATAGCTATTTACAACTACAACTATTGTAGTTTTTGTTGTGGTGGTAAACAACATAGCCAGGTAAATGTAGAAAATGCTTATTTTCTTCTGTGATATGAGTTTCTTGTAAAACTATAATACTTGGATTGTGCATAGTAACAATCAATTCTAAGTCAAATTTGTGACAAATAAAACCTTGGATGTTCCATTGTAGAATCGTAATGTTCGAATTCAGAATCATTGAATAAGATTAAGAAGAGAATACAAAAAAGTGTATATGTTAGTGGGCGAGACGTTATCTTAAGGTGACATTGAGGTGTCATCAATGTCAGAAATCTCAGGTCTCCTAAAAGATATTTTGGCTGATGTTTTTTTTTTGGGTTACTTTGCTTTAGGTATGAAACTTGTGGGCGATCTGGTGAATGATGTTACCTTATTATTATTGATGAAATTTGCGAGTTAAATTTTGATAGGATCTGTTCTTGTTGTTTGTTAAATCAGAGTATTTTATTTAAAACTGAAGGTGTTGATGATGTTGTTGATGATGATGTTGTTGGTGATGATGTTGTTTTGACGATGTTGTTGTTGATGATGATGTTACTGATGGTGATTTTACTGATGATGATGTGGTAAAGTTTTCATTTGAGGCATTTGCTTCAGTGGTGGAATCTGAGTATCATTTTTGTTTTTTAATGTTTGGGAATAAAGCATTTTTAATGTGTGTGGTTTAATAAGATAACTGTCCGGGTCACTTCTAAATATCTACCAAGCCTCACGTGTGGTACACCTTCGATTAATTTTAATCTTGTTTACAGATTTGTGAATTAGGAAAGTGGGGCAAGTATGATCATGGGATGTATGAGTTTCGTTATTGCAATTTACGCAGAATTTTCTGTTGCATGTATTGTGTGGGGGTAATAAGCCACATTCCTTGCATATTTCTGTATTTTTGCAGTGATTTTTTGTATGGCCCAATTTTTGGCAGATTTTGCATTTAAGTGGATTGGGAACATAATCTCTGACAGGAATAGTGCGCCAACCAATATCAATATAGTTAAGTGGGAGTATGCTATTAAATGTTATAACCGCTCCGCCAGTAGCAACCAGTTTATTTGCTTCAAATTTCATGAATTTCAGTACTGCTACTACTTTCAATTCCGCCAAATCTTTTAGAATTTAATCTTCCGGTATAGATTTTATTTTATCACAAAAAATTAAACCTTGTGAATGATTTAGTGTTGGATGTGGTTTCATAATAACATGGACTACGTCGATATACTTTGCTTTCAAAAACTTTTCGTAAGCTTTGGGTTTATTAGATTTAAGTTTGGGTTTACTGCGAAGTTCTGATATCTCGGAGTAATCGCGACAGATATGTTTAATACCACGTCCGATTTGAAAAATGTTGTAGGAGGCTAGTGGCGTGACTTCGTGTGAGGAATCAGTAGATGCGGCAGAAGCAATTAAAAATCTTGGTACATCGTCGTAATTGGGTATTTTAGTTGGGAGAGACACAAAATCACTGATATCCAAACGAGATCTTTTGTTTGTACGTTGCGGTTTTTGTTTGTCCCTATCTGGATCAAGTACTACGTACCTGTTATAAATCGGGTACACCCCATTCGTGGTAAGAAGAAGAACTCTCAATAAAAACAGCTGCTTAAGATCAAGACGATGTTTGCTCACCAACTGTCAGATGAGAACTGATATATATATATATATATATATATATTATGTGAAAGAATTCCATATATCCCGAGATGTTCCATTTTTTTTTTCAAATAAATTTTTTTTGGAAAAAGGTTTTCTATATTTATAGGAAAATGCATGGTACAATAATACAAGATAGGGCCAATTAAAAAAAAAATGTAGGTAGTGCTCTCTTCTGCCTTCGGGTACAACCAATGAATGAGTTGTTTACTAAATCAAAGATTGTTCAATTGAAATTTTAAATAGGTTGCGCCAAATTCACTTTCAATTTATTTGCGAATTATTTGTTCCTTTAGAATTTTAAATATAATTCAATAAATAAGTATTGCATTTTTTCTTGTCTTTATTTACTTTGTAATTGAAGCCAAATTACAATTTAATGGCCAATTTATATAGTTAGTTAGTTAGTTTGAAAAAGAGGGGTGGTTTACACCACCACATGTCCGTTGTGGGACATACACTTAAGTTATTTAGATTGAATTATTCTCTCTATTCTTCTAGGAATTCTGAGTTCTTACTGAAGTCCTTTAGTATTTTCCATTCACACCCCCTTAGGTCAGGAAAGCGGCCGAGATAGTAAAAGCACTTAATACAGACTTTACAGGACCGGTGACTATTTACGTAGATAGTCAGGCGGCCCTGAAAGCGGTGAAGTCGCATACTATAAACTCGAAAGCAGTTCATGATTGTAAGACCGCTCTGAATGATATACGTCAAATAGTTGGGTTATGCTGGGTTCCAGGACATAACGATATTGAAGGGAATGAGATAGCCGACGAGCTTGCTCGAGGGGGGTCACAGTCGTCCAGTCTTCTGATTGAGAGATCTGTGAAACCCCCTATTAGCTATTTCATTGGCAGAATCCGCGCGTTCTATTGCGAGGTAGTCGGCAACAGATGGCTAAGGGAACCTGCATGCAGAATCTCTAAATCTATCTGGCCAGAATTCTCTCATAAAAGAACGTCTTCGCTGCTGGATCACAACAAGAGGGAGATTAAGATCGTTGTGGGGATCATTACTGGTCACTGCAAAGTTAGATCTCTCACTTCTAAGTGGGACTCCAGTGGAGAGGATTACTGTCGTCTATGTGAGAATGAAGAAGAAGTGGAAACAATTGAGCACATCCTTTGCAAATGTCCATCGCTGATCAGCAGAAGACATAAACAGTTTGGATGTTATGAAATTGATAATCTAGTCTTCTTCTCCAAAATAGACCCTAACCTAATTCTAGGCTTTGTCAAAAAATTGACTTGGCTAAAATAATGTCTCTTCCGCTTCCTCCTATTCTGACTACCTCTCTCTCTACTCTTCCACTATCTTTTCTTCTTTCTCTTTATAGGTACACCTATACATAATAGATGATCACAATGGACTTAGTCTCCGAGTGGACGGTTGTTACAACAGCCGTACATCCCAAACCTAACCTAACCTAATGCACACATCTTTCTGTAAAAAAGACAGTTTACTGTGTTTCTCACTCTCCATGCACGTTGTCTGCTACGAATTAATTTTTCTAAATCGCTATTAAACCATATTGGTTTTGCTTTAGTTTTGGGCTTACGACTGATTGGGATCGACTCGTTTGCCGATTTTTTGAAAAGCCGTTTAATATTAGAAGCTTCTTTATTTATGTTTTCTCATTCTGTGAAATCAACATTATAAAGTTCTAACTTAGACTGGAAAAGTGACCAATTTCCCCTGGTATCTATGAAGCGTGGGATAAATTTTTTTGTTGGAACTGGCATATTGTTAGATATCAAGATGGGAAAATAATCTCCAACATAGTGGCAAAGTAGTCCAGGATAAGGAAGAGGATAAGTCGGAGTTACTCATAGACACATCAATTGCTGTGAGAGTGTGACGAGTGTTCAGCAAAGTGGGGGATCCGTTGTTGAGGATAAAAAGCCCATGTTGATTGGCAAAGTCTTCCCAAATCCGGCCACCACAATGTGTTATGGGCGTTTAAATCACCGATTAGGAGAGTGTAATCAGAAGGTGAAATATTAATTAGATTTACAGCGTCAAATGTCAAAGGTAAATCATATTCTTTATAAACATTTATAATATGAAGAGGTAACAGAACGTTAATAGATAATGATTGAAATAGGAGAGCACCAGTAGAATTATAATGTTTGGTAACATTAATATTGTTTTTGATAAGAATAGCTATTTACAACTACAACTATTGTAGTTTTTGTTGTGGTGGTAAACAACATAGCCAGGTAAATGTAGAAAATGCTTATTTTCTTCTGTGATATGAGTTTCTTGTAAAACTATAATACTTGGATTGTGCATAGTAACAATCAATTCTAAGTCAAATTTGTGACAAATAAAACCTTGGATGTTCCATTGTAGAATCGTAATGTTCGAATTCAGAATCATTGAATAAGATTAAGAAGAGAATACAAAAAAGTGTATATGTTAGTGGGCGAGACGTTATCTTAAGGTGACATTGAGGTGTCATCAATGTCAGAAATCTCAGGTCTCCTAAAAGATATTTTGGCTGATGTTTTTTTTTTTGGGTTACTTTGCTTTAGGTATGAAACTTGTGGGCGATCTGGTGAATGATGTTACCTTATTATTATTGATGAAATTTGCGAGTTAAATTTTGATAGGATCTGTTCTTGTTGTTTGTTAAATCAGAGTATTTTATTTAAAACTGAAGGTGTTGATGATGTTGTTGATGATGATGTTGTTGGTGATGATGTTGTTTTGACGATGTTGTTGTTGATGATGATGTTACTGATGGTGATTTTACTGATGATGATGTGGTAAAGTTTTCATTTGAGGCATTTGCTTCAGTGGTGGAATCTGAGTATCATTTTTGTTTTTTAATGTTTGGGAATAAAGCATTTTTAATGTGTGTGGTTTAATAAGATAACTGTCCGGGTCACTTCTAAATATCTACCAAGCCTCACGTGTGGTACACCTTCGATTAATTTTAATCTTGTTTACAGATTTGTGAATTAGGAAAGTGGGGCAAGTATGATCATGGGATGTATGAGTTTCGTTATTGCAATTTACGCAGAATTTTCTGTTGCATGTATTGTGTGGGGGTAATAAGCCACATTCCTTGCATATTTCTGTATTTTTGCAGTGATTTTTTGTATGGCCCAATTTTTGGCAGATTTTGCATTTAAGTGGATTGGGAACATAATCTCTGACAGGAATAGTGCGCCAACCAATATCAATATAGTTAAGTGGGAGTATGCTATTAAATGTTATAACCGCTCCGCCAGTAGCAACCAGTTTATTTGCTTCAAATTTCATGAATTTCAGTACTGCTACTACTTTCAATTCCGCCAAATCTTTTAGAATTTAATCTTCCGGTATAGATTTTATTTTATCACAAAAAATTAAACCTTGTGAATGATTTAGTGTTGGATGTGGTTTCATAATAACATGGACTACGTCGATATACTTTGCTTTCAAAAACTTTTCGTAAGCTTTGGGTTTATTAGATTTAAGTTTGGGTTTACTGCGAAGTTCTGATATCTCGGAGTAATCGCGACAGATATGTTTAATACCACGTCCGATTTGAAAAATGTTGTAGGAGGCTAGTGGCGTGACTTCGTGTGAGGAATCAGTAGATGCGGCAGAAGCAATTAAAAATCTTGGTACATCGTCGTAATTGGGTATTTTAGTTGGGAGAGACACAAAATCACTGATATCCAAACGAGATCTTTTGTTTGTACGTTGCGGTTTTTGTTTGTCCCTATCTGGATCAAGTACTACGTACCTGTTATAAATCGGGTACACCCCATTCGTGGTAAGAAGAAGAACTCTCAATAAAAACAGCTGCTTAAGATCAAGACGATGTTTGCTCACCAACTGTCAGATGAGAACTGATATATATATATATATATATATATTATGTGAAAGAATTCCATATATCCCGAGATGTTCCATTTTTTTTTTCAAATAAATTTTTTTTGGAAAAAGGTTTTCTATATTTATAGGAAAATGCATGGTACAATAATACAAGATAGGGCCAATTAAAAAAAAAAATGTAGGTAGTGCTCTCTTCTGCCTTCGGGTACAACCAATGAATGAGTTGTTTACTAAATCAAAGATTGTTCAATTGAAATTTTAAATAGGTTGCGCCAAATTCACTTTCAATTTATTTGCGAATTATTTGTTCCTTTAGAATTTTAAATATAATTCAATAAATAAGTATTGCATTTTTTCTTGTCTTTATTTACTTTGTAATTGAAGCCAAATTACAATTTAATGGCCAATTTATATAGTTAGTTAGTTAGTTTGAAAAAGAGGGGTGGTTTACACCACCACATGTCCGTTGTGGGACATACACTTAAGTTATTTAGATTGAATTATTCTCTCTATTCTTCTAGGAATTCTGAGTTCTTACTGAAGTCCTTTAGTATTTTCCATTCACACCCCCTTAGGTCATTTAGTTCAGGAATAGTGTCGATTTTCAAGAATTGGGTTCGAATGCATGCAAAGGCCGGGCAGTGACATAGGAAGTGTTCCAAAGTTTCGTTGTCTTCCCCACACGCTCTGCACCTGCTACTTCCCGAGCACCCAATCTTGTGTAGGTGTGACTGCAGGTTAAGATGTCCTGTAAGAATGCCTATCAGTCTGCTTAATTCTTTCTTGTTTAGCGTAAGTATTTGCTTAGTCTTATCCTCATTTGGGTCTCCCCATAAGATTTTTGTGTTTTTTCCAATCCTCTCGTTATTCCAGAGTGTTTTGTGCGCCTCTTTCGCCCATGACCTCATTTCTAGACGTGACGCGCTAAAAGGTTTTGCACTGTTCACATCTATGTTGATTAGGTCAGTAGCACGTCTGGCGAGTTGGTTGGCTATCTCGTTTCCTATGACTCCTGAGTAACCCGGTACCCATATTATACGTACAAGACCGTGTCGTGAGAAGTTGTTTATTGTTTTTACGCATTCCAATACAGTTTTTGATGTAACTGTTTTGGATGATATTGCATTAATAGCATGTTTACTATCTGTCATGATGTTTATGTTATTATGCCCTGAGTTAGAGCTTAACCATCTTAGACACTCCGTTATAGCTTGAACCTCCGCCTGTAGGATCGTATTGTGATCTGGCAGGCGAAGAGAAATTTCAGTCCCCGGTTCTTCAATAAAAAGTCCCAGTCCCGTCTTTCCCGCTAGCCGGGAGCCATCCGTGTAACAACAGTTCCCCGGAGGCATGTGTGCTAGTGTTCCGCTGTTCCATGAGTCTCTGTCCGGTATCATGATTTCACACAATGTGATTACTCTTGTTTCAGGTATTCGATCTGATTCAAAGTGGCTAATTGAGTATCCGATCGTAGTCTGTAGTATATTTTCGTGCGGTGTGTTGTGTCCGGTATCGATCCACTCATCCATGGCTTTAAGTCTTAAAGCTGCGATGGCCGCTTCGTATTTTATTTGGATGTCAACTGGGTGTATGTACAAAATAGTTTCCAATGCCCTGGTTGGTGTTGTCCGCATTGCCCCGCATATGCCTAGACAACAAGTTCTTTGGACTTTCTGTAGTGCTATTACATTACATTTTTTGTCCATTGCTGTCCACCAGACTACAGACGCGTAAGTTAGAATTGGCCTAATAACGCTTTTGTAGATCCAGTGTACCATCTTTGGGTTGAAACCCCATTTGGAGCCCACGGCTCTTCTGCAGAAGGACCAGCATCTATGGGCCTTTTCGACCCGTTGATGTATGTGGTCTTTCCATCTAAGTTTTCTATCTAGGATGACACCTAGATATTTGACTTTATTTGATATAGCTATCACTTTGTTTTGAAAGATTGGTTCTTCGTACTGTCCTATTTTTGTCTTTCTAGTGAAGAGACCTATTTCCGTTTTGTCCGGATTTACGTTTAGACCCCTCGGCTTCGCCCAATTAAAAGCGATGTTTAGCGCCGTTTCAGCCTTCCTGCATAGTAAGTTAGGGTTCTTTCCCCTTAGAAGTATTATAACTTCGTCTGCATAACAGACTGGTTCAAAACCATCCTCGGTTAAGTTCCTTAAGAGACTACTGATAATTGTGACCCACAGGAGTGGTGACAGTATCCCTCCCTGCGGTGTCCCTTGTCCTACTTTGTCCCTGATAGTTATGCCTTGTAGGCTACAGTTTATCCATCTATTCCTTAGCATATGGTTGACCCAGGCTATAATTGCCTGGTCAACACTAAAGGCTTCTAAGGATTGGATAAGTGTTTCGGTGCTGACATTATTGAAGGCTCCTTCGATGTCAATGCAGACTGCTAAAGTGTACATTTTCTTATCGAAAGTTCCTTCGATGTGGTGTACTACCTCATGTAAAGCGGTTTCCACTGATCTCCCCTTTACGTACGCATGTTGTTTATATTTCAGCGTGTCATTGGGGATGCTGCTCTTAATCATGGTGTCGATTGTCCGTTCCATGGTTTTGAGTAAGAATGAAGTAAGGCTAATTGGCCGGTAGGCTTTTGGTGTTGCGTAGTTTGCCTTGCCGGGCTTGGGTATGAAGACTACCCTGGCCTCCTGCCAGGCTTTGGGTGTGTACGCAAACCTTATACATGCGTTAAAGAGTGCCGCTAAATATGGTGATATATAGTCGACCTCTTTTTGTAAAAGCGCAGGGAAGACGTTGTCTGGCCCTGCCGCTTTATATGGTGAGAAGCTCTTTATGGCATCTCGTACCATTGATTCATCGATTTTGGGTTCCACAGATCTTGCTTCCATTGTTACCGTAACGTCGTCACTTATGGATGGGTTCGGTGGGAAGTGAGCCTTCATAAGGAGCCGTATTGTTTCTTCAGTTGTTTCTATCCTGTTGCCATCACTGTCTACCATCGTTTCGGCTTGAGTGTGGGTTTTTGACAGAAACTTTTTTATTTTTGAGACGTCGTTTACGCTATCGACCTGTTCACAAAAGGTTATCCAGGAGTTGCGTTTGGCGGTTCTTGTAATTTTGTTGTATTCTTTCTGCTTATCGTGGAAGTTGTCCCAGTATACTGTAGATTTCTTGCGGCGTGCTCTATTATAAAGTTTTCGGACCTCTTTCCCTTTATTTCGAATCTCCCCGGTCATCCAGGGGTTTTCGAAGGCAGATTTCCTTTCTCGAAGAGGACAACTTTCTTCGAATGACTTTACTAGTGCTTCCGCTAAAAATTTGACATTTTTGTCTAAATCGTCAGTGCTTAGGTTGTCATAGTTTTGTTGCCCTAGCCTCTCTTTGAGTAGTTTTCCGAATTTTATCCAATTTGTTTTGGACTTGTTTCGAAAATATATGGGTTTCGGCGGTGGCCGTAGGATTTTAAACCTAATATATCTGTGGTCCGAGAAGGAATATTCTTGTGAAACTCTCCATTCTTGTACCTCGTCTATTAGGTTCGCTGAACATATTGTTATGTCTAAAAATTCTTCTCTAATTCTATTAACGAAGGTAGGTTTGTTGCCTATGTTAAGAGTGATTAGGTCGTTAGTATTCAGATAGTCTAAAAGGGTTTCACCCCTTTTGTTAGTGTTAGTACTACCCCACGCAATGTGGTGTGAGTTAGCATCGCTACCAATCAGTACTTCGTTACATGTTTCTTTTGCTCTTCTCACCAGTCGTTGCAGCTCCGCCGTTGGTGGTGGTATCGGCGAGTCAAACGGGAGGTAGACTGATGCCAGGTAAATGTTCCCATTCCCCTGCTTCAGTATGGTTGCGTCCGGCGTTGACAACTCTGGAGAGAATAAAAAGCATAAGTTTTTGTGACATATTATGCAGGTTCTCGGTCGGGAACCTGTATTTGCATAGAATAGTTGGTAATTTATGTGGTTTAAACCAGAGACCTTGTTTTTAACAGTCCATGGTTCCTGGATTAGACCAATGTGTATATTACCTTTAATTAGTTTTTCCATCAGAGCCATTGTTGCCGTCTCACTCCGATGGAGGTTTATCTGGATGACTTCAATCATTTTTCATCCAGAAGGCGATCTTCTTGGGAGTCAGTGATCTTCTCCTCGACTCCCTCGCCATTGTTGTTGGGTTTATCTCCCTCGCTGCTCTTTTTGGCTTCTTCTTCTCCGATCCTCGCCTTCCCGATTTTGAAGTAGACAGCGTTTGACACGTAGTGGGCCTTGCCTTTAGTCTTGGCCAGACTTGCCATTGAAGACCTGTCCAAGCCTACCACAAGGAGAGTCCCGTCTTTGTTCTCCTCTCTGTGGAAGACCTCCCATTTCTTCACTAGCAGTGTCTTGTTTTGCAGACCAAAGACTTCAAGCATTTCCTCTGTCTTGAAATCGCTGCCCCAACCTCTAACGAAGACCGTAGCTTTTTGTAGGTGTGGGATGTCTCTCTTCCTCACAAGCTTTAATTTGATTGCCTCGTCCGTGGGGGCAATGCTTGCCACTAAATTCTTCAGGACCTCAATGCTTTTTGAGGACTCGAACTCCAGCATTAGGAAGTCTCCTTTGAATTCGCAGCTGTTCAGATCTATGGGCTCTCCTCCTTGCCGCAGGTGCTCCATGATCTTCTTGTTGACCGCATTCATCACCTCACCATGCGTCTCCTTTTTGAGTTTGCCGGATGCACTACGCTCATCGATTACTGCATAGCAGAGCTCGTCCCTGTAGCGCCTTCTGGCAACCTTTGCATAAGACGGCGGCTCCTTACCGATTGTTGCTACTGTCTTCCTCTTACGTGAAGGCTGGGTGTTCCTTTTGGGATTCCCAGTCTTGACGGAAGATTTCGATGTAGCGTCCGACTTCTCGATATTAGAGCCAGCTTCGCCACTCTCAGTCGATGGATTCTGTAGACAGCCTCCTTGACTAGGGGTGATGCTTAGCCTTCTCTTGCTATCGGTCGACGTGAAGCTCCTTTTCTTTTTTGCAGGTTTGACATTGGTATGCTCCTCCGGAGACCTTATCCTCTTCGCCGCTTCCGAGGAAGTGGAGGGAAGGTCAAGCTTATCCTTCAGGGCATCCCGTTCCTGTTTAATTTTGTTTCTCCGGTTCATCCTGGCTAGTTTTCGCCTTTGTGCCCCAGATAGCTGCTTTCTTTTTGTTGTGAGCTTCGCTATGTCTTTGCTCACTTCTTCCACCATCCTATCGGCCTCTTCTCTCTTCCGGCATTCTAGGACGGTTATATCGGCCTTACTTTCTTGGTCAGACCCGGAGTTAGAGTTTGAGTCTCCACCTGCCTCTGAGGGTTGGGTCAGGCTTTCGCCTACCCGGTGGTGACCGAAGTCTAATTTGTTTGTGCCTGCTGGCTGAGTGCTTGTAGCGATACCCTCGACTACAGATGCCAAGGCACCCACATCTGTAGGAGATTTTTGCTCACGATCGCTGGATGACGACGGGGCGTGACTCGTGGGCAGATCAACGACACCCGCCGGTACTGAGTTATTTAGGCTCTGCACCGTAACTTTTTCTTTTATCTTCTTACTTTCCATCTTTTGTTTTAGGGGAACACCCCCGTAGTCAGTTTTGGTCCGCGGGGCAAAAAAGCCCTAAAGTGGGGTGATCAGACTATTCCTTTACCTCCAGGTTAACCTGATAGTAATGAGATAGTCTGATCATCCTACTTCCCCCTATCCGCCACCTGGGGACGCGACCGGTAGGAGACTGACAAACTCCCTCGGGAGTTTGGAAGGTGGAAGTTTGGAAGGTGAAATTATATATAATTTCAAAGAATCCACCTTACATCATAGCTACTTTAAATCAAATTCTTATAAATATAATATATTTATTATGTTTTAAACATTTTTAAATCTTCATTACATCATGACTACACAAATATCATAACCACTATTTAAACAAGTTATTATAAATAAATTATGTTAACATTATGTTATGCATTTTAAAAACTTCGTGACATCATGACTACTCAAATCAAAGTATTGCACTTCCAACATTTGGCCTGTCCTTTTTTGAGAAGGATTTTTCAGTTTTTATTTCTATAGTTGGGTTAACTGCGGAATTTTTGGCATCGGGGCATATTCGGCAATGGCGTTTTCGATATAAAGCTCCATGCGTATCGAATATCAAAATAAATAACTGTAGCAATGTTTGAAGTAAGTATTCTGTGTATTTAACTTTTCAAATGTTAAGGCAGTTTTTATTAAAATGTCGTTAATTGCAATGTACGTTCTTATAAAAATATAATGTTTTCAGAAGATTGATAGAAAAAATTAAAAAATTATACAAAGTACATTTGGGGTAGATTCGGCATTTAAAGATGGGGTATTGACAAAAATGCTATAGAAAAATCTATGATGGTGTGTGTGTGGCCTTGAGTCGTTAACGTCCGTCGCTAGAATATATAACATTAAAAGTCAAAAATAGAACCTTTAGATGATCTGAACTGCAACCAGACTGATAGAAATGATAATTACCAGTCTATGCCTATGGGTGCCTAATGTGGCCCAGAAAATGCCGCAGCTACCTCGGGTATTTTTGTGCAAATTTGACATTTTTGACAAAACTGTAAAAATTATTCACCCCTATTCCGTATGTCGTCGTCGTTGTCGACGACGTTTCTCTTTCGACATCACTTCGCATCGACATCTACATCACTTCGACACTGATTTGGTATTCTGTAACACTCATGCGACGATGTCGACTATTTATCGATAATATCAATAAAAACAAAAATTTTGTTGCATATTTTTGGGCAAAAATGTGTTTGTATCCTTCACCGCACTGTGGCACAGGGCATTATGTCTTGGTAAATGTGTTTGCAACGACCAAAAAGAAACGAGATAGACCCATAGTTACTTTTTAGTATATAGTATGTACATAGAATTATTTTTCAGTCGATTTATGCATGTCCCTCCATATATATATAGATCCCATATATTTTTCTTTATTTACACTTTATTTTGCATTAAGTATTGAATAGATTCTAGAATGATGTATCCTGTTCTTGTCCGGTCATGTGTTTTTTTTTTTAATTAAAAAAAAATGTTCAAACGCTTCAGTCGTCAACAAAAACTATGACGAAGAAATCTTCGACATCGTCGTCGTCACACATTGTTACGGAATACCAAACATCTTTCAATAGTTATCGATAAATGTCGACAACGACATAGGGAATACCAATTTGCAAAAGACGACTCTCTTCGACGTCGATTCGTGTCGACGACGACATACAGAATAGGGGTGATTAACTAATTTGTCACTAATTAATTTGTTTTGGTACTTATTTTTATATTTAAGTATCAGAGGACCATAACCAGCTATAAAGTTGTTATATCTGTTGAATAAATACTGATATATAGAGTTCTAAAAAAGTGTCGAATGTGCCCCAGTCTCCCCTATGTTTCAATCTATACTAATAAAAGAGTAAAGTGATTGACTGACTGACTGATTGACTGACTGATTTAACGATTCATCAACCCCCAGACGAAACGGTTGAAGCTAGAATCTTGATATTTTGGGTGAGTGTTACTCTTGGTCCAAATGTGACAGATAAGGCTGGGTTTTTGGAAATTCGTACTAGAACGGTACGAAAAGTACTAAAAAGTACTATTTTATACTAATAAAAGAGTAAAGTGTTTGACTGACTGACTGATTTAACTATTCATCAACGCCCAGACGAAACGGCTGAAGCTAGAATCTTGAAATTTTGGAAATTGCTACTACTATGTACTAAATTTAGTTCAATTTGAATTATGGGTGAACCGATACAGTTGGAATCCTAAAACATGAATTTAGTATCAGTGTGGAGGTGTAGAATTGGGGTATGTAGAAAGTTTTGGAAATTCATACTACTGTGTACTAAATTTGGTACAATTTGAGTTGTGGGTGAACCGTTAAAGTTGGAATCCTGATAGTTAGATTTAGGATCACTGTGGGGGTGTCAAACTACTGTGTACTAAATTTGGTATAATTTGAATTGAGGGTAAACCTATGGAGTTGGAATCCTGAAACTTGGATTTAGATTCACTGTCGGGGTGTAGGTGTGGTTTAAGTAGGAAGTTTTGGAAATTCTACTACTAAATTCGGTATAATTTTAAATGTAGGTGAATTAATAGATTTCGAATCATTGTGGGGGTATATGATCGGGGTATACAAGAAGTTTAGTTAGAATGTTGAGGAGGGTACTTATGGAAATAATGTTTGCAAAATGGAAAATTTGGTAAAATTTGGTTTTAAATTTTGACACGTTTCTCTGGGAGTGTATAGCTATCGTATGAACTAGGATAAAGTCAATCTTGTTTGTGGTAAAAATAGTCGAATTTCCAGAAAAATATTTCAAAGGTTCGCCATTTTGTTAATTTTTGAACGAAGTCAATAATCCTAGTTCATACGAGAGCCAGACATGTACTCTTTCTAACACCTTCGGAATTTCCGGATTCCGATGTTCCAGTGAGGAGTTATCATGCCCACCATAAAAATAAAGACTTTTCTTTAATCACCAAAAATAATAACAAAACAAAAACCAAACTTTGCAAATTATTTCTCTCTCTTTTAAATCTTCAATTATATATGAGTAAAGTTACAAACCTTCACATGCATTGGTATTCATTTACCAGTCCAATGAAAATCTTAAAAAGAGAATGGGGGAGTTCCCCTTAAGGAATTTTCACCAATAATTGATGAAAAAATTATAAATATTTTCCACATATATAATTTTTATAAATTTTAAAGTTATTACCTACGTAGATCAATAACCGTGGTACATTTGTACCCATCCAATCTAGAGCTTTTATAATTAATTTTTATATGCTTCTTATTTAGGTGTTCCCCAATCAAAATAGCTTTGATTTTGAAAATGAAACCCTTTCAATCAAGGCCTATATAAAGTCGGCCAGTAAGCGAATTCACACAAAAAACTTAATTTCAAGATATATCTACCTTGATTAAGTTTAACGTCAATAAGGCGAAAACTAATTGTTTCGATTTTAAATGAAAAACACAGCGAAAACACAACACAATCTATAATTTGTAGGATAATTTACTTGAAAATCTTCTCTAAACTCTTGAATACTCCAAATGTTCTGTAAAAAAGACGATATAAATTCAAATTGAATTGAATATTGACAAAATATTAATATTTTCGTTTTGACGTCTAATATAATTTTGTATGTATGTATACAAGGTAGATGTATTAGGTAGTAACATCGACCCAGTTGATTGTAACATTGAATGTCAAAACAAATTGTTGTAATTTTTAATTTGCCTTAAAAAATTAATTGATTTTTGTAAATAAAATTGAAGTTTCGTGATTTTTTCCAATTTTACTTCGAAAGAACGAAAATATCTAAAAATGAACATGAGTTTTATATGAGGGCTACATCAAAACTGGAAAGATTTTCGTGAAAGGTGTTTTAATTTACAAGAAATGATTCAACCAATCAGAACAAAATGTTTGTGTACCCTACACATCTATGTTAAATGTATGCATTGTCTCAAGAGTTTGTAGATGCACGACAAGGTACAAGAAATGAGGCTGAACGAAAGGCTGTGACAAATGGAATATACACTCCACTTTATGATGGAGGGAGTAAAACATTTGAAAATTGTCACTATATGCAACTTCTCCACATGAACTATATATATGTTATATATGAACAATAAATATGGTCTATTACAAAAATAGAGAGAAAATAAGGATTTTGATTCTTCACCATTTGTGACATCTTTGAAATTTATGCGGCCCGATATTGGAGTGTGTAAATACCACCTCTGTGTACATACATTAATACAATTGCAGTCTTTAATCTATATCTTTCAGAACATAGAATTCAAAGCTAGCGATTTTTCAAATAAAATATATTTGACGCCGTAAATATTGAACGATTATTATGAAAACAGTTATATTAATTCGTAGGCCAGATCACCATCTCCGTAATTTCCTGGGTTTGGGTCATAATTGTGGCCTCTAAATATAAACCGGACACTACCAAAACCAATAGAAGTAGACTTATGCCAGAACCGTATATACATACAAAATTTCCAGAATTCAACAAGGGAAATTATTGAAAGATGCCGACACATACAGAATCGTTTATTCAAAATAGTGCTGATGTTGTGTTTTCAGAAGATATTTTTTTCAATCACCATTTGATTCGGATCATGATAATCAGATTACAAATTAAAACGGACAGACGGAGAGATGATAAACGATATACAAAAATTTGAGTCTAGGAGTAGTGCAGCTACAAACTCTTGAGGCAACACATAGTTTTAACATAGATGTGTAGGGTATTAAAACATTTTGTTCTGATTGGTTGAATTAAATTTGCCTAAATTTTGAAATGTCAAGGCGAATTAAATTTTATTTGCCTTGTTTACAAATGTTGACATATTTTAACCAAAATAAAAATTACTTTGTTGTAGTAATTCGCTGATGCGACTACCTAATATATGTGCCTTGGTATGTATAGGTTTCAAAATATGATTTAAAAAAAAAAAAAACTTTATACTCATCTCTGCTTACTGGCCGACCTTATATAGGCCTTGCCAAGGTAGATACATAAAGGGCCCCATACACTATAAATCATGTCGTCATGCCGATGAACCCCCTTTTTGTATATGTGAGATTGACTAGTGTATGGCAAACTCTTCAATCACTATTCCAAAAAATCAATTTTTGTCCAAAAAATTGCATTTTTGTACACAAAATTATTTACTGACAACTTTAAAAATGAATATTATTCACCAGATTGATAGGGTTTCATTTTCAAAATCAAAACTATTTTGATTTTCTTCATGCATTGTGTGTGTCACACATACATAAATAAACTTTCAAAAAATAACACATACTATGATAAATGCTGTACGGCATGATGTATAGTGTATGGGGCCCTTAAGGTAGCCTCATCGGCGAATTGGGAACATGATATGTCAAAATGGTTAACAAGGGCATCCCGTTCCTGTTTAATTTTGTTTCTCCGGTTCATCCTGGCTAGTTTTCGCCTTTGTGCCCCAGATAGCTGCTTTCTTTTTGTTGTGAGCTTCGCTATGTCTTTGCTCACTTCTTCCACCATCCTATCGGCCTCTTCTCTCTTCCGGCATTCTAGGACGGTTATATCGGCCTTACTTTCTTGGTCAGACCCGGAGTTAGAGTTTGAGTCTCCACCTGCCTCTGAGGGTTGGGTCAGGCTTTCGCCTACCCGGTGGTGACCGAAGTCTAATTTGTTTGTGCCTGCTGGCTGAGTGCTTGTAGCGATACCCTCGACTACAGATGCCAAGGCACCCACATCTGTAGGAGATTTTTGCTCACGATCGCTGGATGACGACGGGGCGTGACTCGTGGGCAGATCAACGACACCCGCCGGTACTGAGTTATTTAGGCTCTGCACCGTAACTTTTTCTTTTATCTTCTTACTTTCCATCTTTTGTTTTAGGGGAACACCCCCGTAGTCAGTTTTGGTCCGCGGGGCAAAAAAGCCCTAAAGTGGGGTGATCAGACTATTCCTTTACCTCCAGGTTAACCTGATAGTAATGAGATAGTCTGATCATCCTACTTCCCCCTATCCGCCACCTGGGGACGCGACCGGTAGGAGACTGACAAACTCCCTCGGGAGTTTGGAAGGTGGAAGTTTGGAAGGTGAAATTATATATAATTTCAAAGAATCCACCTTACATCATAGCTACTTTAAATCAAATTCTTATAAATATAATATATTTATTATGTTTTAAACATTTTTAAATCTTCATTACATCATGACTACACAAATATCATAACCACTATTTAAACAAGTTATTATAAATAAATTATGTTAACATTATGTTATGCATTTTAAAAACTTCGTGACATCATGACTACTCAAATCAAAGTATTGCACTTCCAACATTTGGCCTGTCCTTTTTTGAGAAGGATTTTTCAGTTTTTATTTCTATAGTTGGGTTAACTGCGGAATTTTTGGCATCGGGGCATATTCGGCAATGGCGTTTTCGATATAAAGCTCCATGCGTATCGAATATCAAAATAAATAACTGTAGCAATGTTTGAAGTAAGTATTCTGTGTATTTAACTTTTCAAATGTTAAGGCAGTTTTTATTAAAATGTCGTTAATTGCAATGTACGTTCTTATAAAAATATAATGTTTTCAGAAGATTGATAGAAAAAATTAAAAAATTATACAAAGTACATTTGGGGTAGATTCGGCATTTAAAGATGGGGTATTGACAAAAATGCTATAGAAAAATCTATGATGGTGTGTGTGTGGCCTTGAGTCGTTAACGTCCGTCGCTAGAATATATAACATTAAAAGTCAAAAATAGAACCTTTAGATGATCTGAACTGCAACCAGACTGATAGAAATGATAATTACCAGTCTATGCCTATGGGTGCCTAATGTGGCCCAGAAAATGCCGCAGCTACCTCGGGTATTTTTGTGCAAATTTGACATTTTTGACAAAACTGTAAAAATTATTCACCCCTATTCCGTATGTCGTCGTCGTTGTCGACGACGTTTCTCTTTCGACATCACTTCGCATCGACATCTACATCACTTCGACACTGATTTGGTATTCTGTAACACTCATGCGACGATGTCGACTATTTATCGATAATATCAATAAAAACAAAAATTTTGTTGCATATTTTTGGGCAAAAATGTGTTTGTATCCTTCACCGCACTGTGGCACAGGGCATTATGTCTTGGTAAATGTGTTTGCAACGACCAAAAAGAAACGAGATAGACCCATAGTTACTTTTTAGTATATAGTATGTACATAGAATTATTTTTCAGTCGATTTATGCATGTCCCTCCATATATATATAGATCCCATATATTTTTCTTTATTTACACTTTATTTTGCATTAAGTATTGAATAGATTCTAGAATGATGTATCCTGTTCTTGTCCGGTCATGTGTTTTTTTTTTTAATTAAAAAAAAAATGTTCAAACGCTTCAGTCGTCAACAAAAACTATGACGAAGAAATCTTCGACATCGTCGTCGTCACACATTGTTACGGAATACCAAACATCTTTCAATAGTTATCGATAAATGTCGACAACGACATAGGGAATACCAATTTGCAAAAGACGACTCTCTTCGACGTCGATTCGTGTCGACGACGACATACAGAATAGGGGTGATTAACTAATTTGTCACTAATTAATTTGTTTTGGTACTTATTTTTATATTTAAGTATCAGAGGACCATAACCAGCTATAAAGTTGTTATATCTGTTGAATAAATACTGATATATAGAGTTCTAAAAAAGTGTCGAATGTGCCCCAGTCTCCCCTATGTTTCAATCTATACTAATAAAAGAGTAAAGTGATTGACTGACTGACTGATTGACTGACTGATTTAACGATTCATCAACCCCCAGACGAAACGGTTGAAGCTAGAATCTTGATATTTTGGGTGAGTGTTACTCTTGGTCCAAATGTGACAGATAAGGCTGGGTTTTTGGAAATTCGTACTAGAACGGTACGAAAAGTACTAAAAAGTACTATTTTATACTAATAAAAGAGTAAAGTGTTTGACTGACTGACTGATTTAACTATTCATCAACGCCCAGACGAAACGGCTGAAGCTAGAATCTTGAAATTTTGGAAATTGCTACTACTATGTACTAAATTTAGTTCAATTTGAATTATGGGTGAACCGATACAGTTGGAATCCTAAAACATGAATTTAGTATCAGTGTGGAGGTGTAGAATTGGGGTATGTAGAAAGTTTTGGAAATTCATACTACTGTGTACTAAATTTGGTACAATTTGAGTTGTGGGTGAACCGTTAAAGTTGGAATCCTGATAGTTAGATTTAGGATCACTGTGGGGGTGTCAAACTACTGTGTACTAAATTTGGTATAATTTGAATTGAGGGTAAACCTATGGAGTTGGAATCCTGAAACTTGGATTTAGATTCACTGTCGGGGTGTAGGTGTGGTTTAAGTAGGAAGTTTTGGAAATTCTACTACTAAATTCGGTATAATTTTAAATGTAGGTGAATTAATAGATTTCGAATCATTGTGGGGGTATATGATCGGGGTATACAAGAAGTTTAGTTAGAATGTTGAGGAGGGTACTTATGGAAATAATGTTTGCAAAATGGAAAATTTGGTAAAATTTGGTTTTAAATTTTGACACGTTTCTCTGGGAGTGTATAGCTATCGTATGAACTAGGATAAAGTCAATCTTGTTTGTGGTAAAAATAGTCGAATTTCCAGAAAAATATTTCAAAGGTTCGCCATTTTGTTAATTTTTGAACGAAGTCAATAATCCTAGTTCATACGAGAGCCAGACATGTACTCTTTCTAACACCTTCGGAATTTCCGGATTCCGATGTTCCAGTGAGGAGTTATCATGCCCACCATAAAAATAAAGACTTTTCTTTAATCACCAAAAATAATAACAAAACAAAAACCAAACTTTGCAAATTATTTCTCTCTCTTTTAAATCTTCAATTATATATGAGTAAAGTTACAAACCTTCACATGCATTGGTATTCATTTACCAGTCCAATGAAAATCTTAAAAAGAGAATGGGGGAGTTCCCCTTAAGGAATTTTCACCAATAATTGATGAAAAAATTATAAATATTTTCCACATATATAATTTTTATAAATTTTAAAGTTATTACCTACGTAGATCAATAACCGTGGTACATTTGTACCCATCCAATCTAGAGCTTTTATAATTAATTTTTATATGCTTCTTATTTAGGTGTTCCCCAATCAAAATAGCTTTGATTTTGAAAATGAAACCCTTTCAATCAAGGCCTATATAAAGTCGGCCAGTAAGCGAATTCACAGAAAAAACTTAATTTCAAGATATATCTACCTTGATTAAGTTTAACGTCAATAAGGCGAAAACTAATTGTTTCGATTTTAAATGAAAAACACAGCGAAAACACAACACAATCTATAATTTGTAGGATAATTTACTTGAAAATCTTCTCTAAACTCTTGAATACTCCAAATGTTCTGTAAAAAAGACGATATAAATTCAAATTGAATTGAATATTGACAAAATATTAATATTTTCGTTTTGACGTCTAATATAATTTTGTATGTATGTATACAAGGTAGATGTATTAGGTAGTAACATCGACCCAGTTGATTGTAACATTGAATGTCAAAACAAATTGTTGTAATTTTTAATTTGCCTTAAAAAATTAATTGATTTTTGTAAATAAAATTGAAGTTTCGTGATTTTTTCCAATTTTACTTCGAAAGAACGAAAATATCTAAAAATGAACATGAGTTTTATATGAGGGCTACATCAAAACTGGAAAGATTTTCGTGAAAGGT
This sequence comes from Musca vetustissima, assembly GCF_032173495.1. Taxonomy (NCBI): domain Eukaryota; kingdom Metazoa; phylum Arthropoda; class Insecta; order Diptera; family Muscidae; genus Musca; species Musca vetustissima. The sequence goes on from NW_026889175.1 coordinate 114,865, forward strand.
GTTTTAATTTACAAGAAATGATTCAACCAATCAGAACAAAATGTTTGTGTACCCTACACATCTATGTTAAATGTATGCATTGTCTCAAGAGTTTGTAGATGCACGACAAGGTACAAGAAATGAGGCTGAACGAAAGGCTGTGACAAATGGAATATACACTCCACTTTATGATGGAGGGAGTAAAACATTTGAAAATTGTCACTATATGCAACTTCTCCACATGAACTATATATATGTTATATATGAACAATAAATATGGTCTATTACAAAAATAGAGAGAAAATAAGGATTTTGATTCTTCACCATTTGTGACATCTTTGAAATTTATGCGGCCCGATATTGGAGTGTGTAAATACCACCTCTGTGTACATACATTAATACAATTGCAGTCTTTAATCTATATCATTCAGAACATACAATTCAAAGCTAGCGATTTTTCAAATAAAATATATTTGACGCCGTAAATATTGAACGATTATTATGAAAACAGTTATATTAATTCGTAGGCCAGATCACCATCTCCGTAATTTCCTGGGTTTGGGTCATAATTGTGGCCTCTAAATATAAACCGGACACTACCAAAACCAATAGAAGTAGACTTATGCCAGAACCGTATATACATACAAAATTTCCAGAATTCAACAAGGGAAATTATTGAAAGATGCCGACACATACAGAATCGTTTATTCAAAATAGTGCTGATGTTGTGTTTTCAGAAGATAATTTTTTCAATCACCATTTGATTCGGATCATGATAATCAGATTACAAATTAAAATGGACAGACGGAGAGATGATAAACGATATACAAAAATTTGAGTCTAGGAGTAGTGCAGCTACAAACTCTTGAGGCAACACATAGTTTTAACATAGATGTGTAGGGTATTAAAACATTTTGTTCTGATTGGTTGAATTAAATTTGCCTAAATTTTGAAATGTCAAGGCGAATTAAATTTTATTTGCCTTGTTTACAAATGTTGACATATGTTACCAAAAATAAAAATTACTTTGTTGTAGTAATTCGCCGATGCGACTACCTAATATATGTGCCTTGGTATGTATAGGTTTCAAAATATGATTTAAAAAAAAAAAAACTTTATACTCATCTCTGCTTAAGTGGCCCACACACGTCAAACATGTGCGTTCGATCGGTGTGAATCGAAGCAATGTTTGACGTGTGTGGTACGGTGTTCACACCGATTTGCCGGTGCGCACACCGATCGAACGAAATTAAAATTTTTAATTTTTCGTTGTGCGACGCACACATGTTTGACGTCTGTGGCCTAGTGTGTGGATATTTTCTCATTTGTTGAGAAATTTCTTGGAGTGCGGATCAGCGGACAAATGCAATACATTGGTATTTGGAAGATTTTTTAATGTTTTTACACGTATTCTACTGTGTGGCAAATAAAATTTTTTCCCGGAATAAAATAAAAGTATTTAATACATTTATATGAAATAAAAATATTTCGTCTTTTTTCCGTCATCACTATCGCGGTCCATCTTCACGCTTCAAAAATAAATATGAAATGAAGTTTAATGGATCCGTTTGACGTGTGTGGGCTAGGAGCTTCACACCGATCGAACGCACATGTTTGAGGTGTGTGGCCCACTTTACTGGCCGATCTTATATAGGCCTTGCCAAGGTAGATACATAAAGGGCCCCATACACTATAAATCATGTCGTCATGCCGATGAACCCCTTTTTGTATATGTGAGATTGACTAGTGTATGGCAAACTCTTCAATCACTATTCCAAAAAATCAATTTTTGTCCAAAAAATTGCATTTTTGTACACAAAATTATTTACTGACAACTTTAAAAATGAATATTATTCACCAGATTGATAGGGTTTCATTTTCAAAGTCAAAACTATTTTGATTTTCTTCATGCATTGTGTGTGTCACACATACATAAATAAACTTTCAAAAAATAACACATACTATGATAAATGCTGTACGGCATGATGTATAGTGTATGGGGCCCTTAAGGTAGCCGCATCGGCGAATTGGGAACATGATATGTCAAAATGGTTAACAAGTCGAATAATAATTGATTCGCCGTAACATATCAAATTTGAAGCGAATTTCATTCAACCAATCAGAATTCAGCATTTTGAAATATTAAAAATATTTGTTTACATTTTGGAAATTTTTAAAATTGTGAATGTTTGTGCAAATTCAGATTGGTGAATGAAAAAGAACGTCAAACAGCGACTTAAATTCAATGAAGAGTTTAGGAACGGAACCGGACGTGGATTATTTATCCTTGAATTTTAATGCATTCCATGGACTCCAAACATTGTATTGATAAACTATCTACCTTTGGGAATAGTCTTATATAGTACATGCTTAGATTTATTGAATACCAAAAGACCCAAAGATTATATAAGACCAACATTACATACATAATAACAAGCGGTATATTTTCAGAAGATAAAAGAGCTATAGAGACCTAAATTTCTTCTTAGGCCAATAGACATTTTAATAAAATTCTAATGGGATATCTTACAGAAACCGAAAAATGCTTATATACAATCAAAAGATCTGTTTATCGGCTTAAATATCATATTTATTTTCCCAAATATCCAAAAAGTGTTGCTTTTCAAAGGAAAACAGATCATTTTATAAAATTCGGTGCTTTTATAGGCGGCTTATCAGTCATGTTTCCATCCGAAGTCTTCTTTACCACCAAATGCTCTTCTTTTTGAAATCCCAATGTCTCCTCTCAATCCTTTTCTTGTTCTTAGTTGTTTGTTCGTTATCTCTAAATGTTTCCAGTTTCTATTTGGAATTATATTTATTTTTACGGCAAATTAAAAAAAAATATATATGTTGTGACGGTTACCTTCTTAATATACCTTGGGCCTTGCTTTCAATCTGGTGAATTTAATTCATTTTCAAAGTTGACAGTAAATAATTTTTAGTATACAAATAATAAAATTGTGACGAAATAAAAAAGAACTGAATTTACGACTCAAAATGTGATTTTTTGGACAAAAATCTTTTTTTTTTTTTTGGAATAATGATTGAAGAGTTTGCAACACACTAGTCAATCACACACATATACAAAGGGGTTCATCGGCATGACTGCATGATGTATAGTGTGTGGGGTATTCGTTTGACAGCCCATTGAAAAGTCAATTTAGAATTATAATAAATCAGTTTAATTAATTAGATTATATAAATGCTTCAGGCCCTAACAACGTTACCTAAAATCCGACGGGGCGTACAAAAATATTCAACTTCTCCACTATGGCAAATGTTGTGTACGGCCGTATTACCCAAATACGTCGAATCCATATCTGCAAGCAAATAATACAAACCGCAAAACTAAATTGAAAATTTATTAAATTAATGTCCTGATTTATATTAGGCGAGTTTACTTGCGGCAATTTTTATCGTTCTCTTTTGAACTTGCTTCATGCGTCTATACAAGGCAATTCGATTTCCAAAATATTTTTTTATTTGTTGTTTTTTCACATTTAAATATATGTATATAAAATGTCAACAAATACGAAATACACAAAACGAATTGCCAAAAAATTGTCGGTACGAGCAATTTTTTTCATTTCTATTCCCCTTGCCCCTCTCTTCTACAAACAAAGACTTGCCGCAAGTAAACTCGCCTAATCTAAATTGAGACAATCCACATATTTTTAGTTTCCATTCGAAATTTCAAATTTCCTGAATGTTTTGTTTTTATTTTCAACAAAAGAAAAAAAATAAAAATACGTTTTGTCAAAGTTGAAAATTTTCAACTTGAAATTTTGTACGTTCGACGTATTTCGGTAACATTCATATAAATACATGTGTTCTACTTTTGTGGTGAAAAACGTCGAACGAGCTAGTTGAATTTTAGGTAAGGTTGTAAAGGGCTAAGCAGAATGCTCGCGTTGAGCCATCCGTTGCGTTATGTGTTATCGAAAATACAACAACCACAAGGAAACGATAACACAAACGCTCGAAGTTGATGTGCGATGCGGTTCGGAGTTAAATATATTTTAACTTTTTGCGTGTGTTAACGCGATAACAAAAAACGCCCAACGCGAACATTCTGTTTAGCCCTTAAGAGAAGAACAATTTGGAAAGTCCTGACAATAATCATTGTTTTAGTACCTGCATACCAAACGAAAACCAAGGCAGTTGCTGACTTCCACGAGTCTCCCTGAAGGTCCCATGTTGGCCTACAAAAATTTGCAAAAGAGATTGGGGAACACCTAAATAAGAAGCATATAAAAATTAATTATAAAAGCTCTAGATCAGATCCGTATAAACTAATTTAAAACAAAAAAACTTCCTCAACTGCGTCCGTGTGAATACTGTTCAATCCTGCTTGATAGGCCTGATGATCTAGAGGCTCCCTTTTGTACCTCTGGACCTCTCTCTCTTGATCATGGAGATCCTTCCTGACATGCCTGGGTGGTGGGTGCCTATCCATTAGGTAGCGGTTCGGATGGCTGCTCCTATAACACCCAAGCAAGTATTGCATCGACAACATCTTGTTGTGTTGACGCACAGGAAGTATCTTCGTCTCATCATGCAAGTGGTCTATTGGGGTCATGAGGAGACAACCTGTTGCAGACCTCAGGGCCGCATTTTGGCAGGATTGAAGATTTTTCCACTGCGTTGCACTGATGTTAGCGGACCACACTGGCGCCGCATAGTTTACCACAGACCGGCCTATTGCTTTATAAGTCGTTAACAAGGTTTCCTTGTCAGCTCCCCAAGTGCTGCCGGCTAGCGACTTGAGCTAGCGACCTTGTTTCTGCTCCTGACTATCGCAAATAGCTGTGGCATGCGCGGACGACTTATATAGGTAATTAGTGGTCAGAATTGTGGACCCCTCGACCTGCACATTCAAAGATAGCCTCATCTCCGCTGTCCATGTGGTAAACAGTGTGGCCGTTGACTTTGTGGCGGATATTTTCATATTCCTCGACCGGAAAAAATCAGCGATATCCACGAGATAGTGATTCAGCCTCTCGCAAATGTCATCAATTTTAGGTCCTGACGCATATGCCACGATCTTTATGCCGTCCGGTGGGCGTGGAATTCCAGAGAGGTAGAGGTTAAACAGTTCCGGAGATATAACCCCTCCCTGGGGAACTCCCTGTTTAACTCTACGGGCCTTCGATTTCCTGTCTCTGAATTCCACGTACGACTGGCGTCCACACATATAGTTTACGATCCAACGTTTCAAACTTGGCCGGAGGGTTGTTTTATCGATGTCCTCGAACAGCTGACGGTATCAAATGCCTTTGATAGGTCTAGCGCCACCGTGACGGCCTGTTCTGGTTGAGTCCTTCTGCTATGTGTGCGGAAATGGCGTGCAAAGCTGTTGTTGTGCTGTGCTGTTTCCGGAACCCATGCTGATGATCAGCAACTGAGTAGCATTCACGAATGCTGGGGAGTAGTAAAGCCTCAAGTGTCTTGGTTACTGGCGACAAAAGTGAGATCGGCGTGTATGACTCACCTTTGCTGGCATCCTTGCCCGGCTTCAGTAGCGGGACCACCCTGCCCATTTTCCAGGCATCGGGAACTACTAGGGTGGATAACTACAAGTTGAGGGCTTTGGTGAGATAATCTACACCTGGCTCATCAAGCTGCTTCAACATCACTATAAACTGCCGGTTGAAATAACACGCGAGTTACGAGTTTGTTTCCATTGATTCAAATAAAAAATTGATTTGTTGGGACTTCTGTCCTCTTTTCGGTTTATTGTAAGAATGCTTTAAATTAATTTACAAAATATGTATTTATGCAAAAGACAAACAGTTATTTTAATTACGTTATTGATTTGTGTAATATGATATAGTTTTGGTGTGGCGTGTGTCAATTATGTTGTGTCAGCGTATGATCGGTAATTGTTGTGTATGAGTGTGAAGTGTAGTGTCAGCATGTTTGAGTGAAACGCGTGTGAACCAGGGATGGAAAATAAAAAATGTGAAAAGGTACCAAAAGAGTACATTTTTTAATAAAAGGGTACTTTTTTCAAGAAAATACAAAAAAAAATATTTTATTCAGTTTCATAAAGATCGATTTTCAAGATATCACTTAGTGTATCTTTCTGATGGTAATAATATGCGAATTCTTGCTTCTTTCGATTGCATTTGAATATGTATGCTACTGACTAATTTCAAATTCATTACCTCTTTCTCGAAAGCCAATACATATACCCCAAACTAACATGAATTTCAGTTCCAAAGTGCTCTTAAAATTATTGAAGTAAACACGACGACTAGGAATATCATCAATTTGCCTACCTTAGGAGATAGCAGAGTATGCCAAATTGAGTATCTGACAAACATATCCATTTGTAATCTTAATCATAACTGAACAGTTATCAGTCGAAAACCTGTTCATTTTTTCAAGAGAAATATTGCAATCACATCAATATCTTTATCTGCATACTTTTGTCGGTAAATCCATAACAAATTCTAATCCAAAAAAAAAATATATATATATATATATGTCATTGCTTAATGAAGTATTGGAATGGTACTGAAATAGTCACGGGGTTACTACGGTACTTTTTTGGGTAAAAAGGTACTGAAAAAAGTACTATTGTACTGAATTTTCCATCCCTGGTGTGAACGGTAATTGTTGTGTATGAGTGTGTTGTGTCAGCATGTCTGAGTGAAACGCGTGTGGACAATATATGTTGTATCAGCATGTTGCGTCAGCCTGTGGGGTTGATGGTCAACGTAACTCCTCCCCCCTTAGAGTAGAGTGACGGCCATAAAGAACTGGAGGTTGGTATGGCCGGAACGACGACGTTCGGTGTTGCTTGTGGTGTTCTCCTTGAGAAGAATAGAATGATCATCATGACTGCTAGGATTAATAGGGCCAAGTGGGTAAATTTCATAGTGTCTTCCGTTTCGTTTTCCAAAGTTAGGACAGCTTCCTTATTTTCGACATAAAATTCTTCCAGCTTCCTCAAGTTTAAAGTTTCAATTGTCGCCTCTTCTTCAATTTGGGAGTGCTATGTGGGTGTGTTCCCAGAACATGCTATGGTTGTCCGAGTAAGGAGTTCCATTGATGACGACTTCGCAGGACTTGTATCGCAGGAGTGCAGTTCCTTTTACTTCATGGGGGTTTTTACTGCAAGTAGATTTTATTAGTGCATGTTTAATATTAATAAAAAGTATATAATTCTCTTCAAGTGATATTATTATCTCCACTGGTCCGGCATCGTTAAATATGCATTTGGGGGGTTTGTGGTTCAGCAGGTTTCCAACACAGGATGAGTTGCTCACGTCTTCTTTATACAGCGGGGAGCGACAATAAAAGGTGCTTTCAATCCTGGGACAGGCTTTTGTAAAGTACTGAACACTCTTTTCGTTGTGGGCTATGTATGGTTGTGTTACGATTATTTTGGTAAAGTTAATTGGTAAAGGAATAATGTGACTGAATTGGTATGTCATTTCCGAAAGGACAGATGAAGATGCTGAAGGACTCTCCAAATTCCAATTATTTATTTCAACAAAGTCGTCCGATTTATATTGTGCTACTTTAATGGGTTGATCTAGGAATAATATCTGTTCTGTGTTTGAATTATTTTGGATTTCCACTTCGCTAAACCAGTTTTTGGAAGTATAAAGGTCTTCGGAAACAAGTAGATGTGGTGTTAACATTGTAGAGTTTATGTATATGTCACCGTCTTGGATATCTACGGGGAGTTTAATAATGACTTTGGAACTAGGAGGAATTATGTGTTTGTCTGAAGTAAAATTAGGTTTTAGGTTTAGGTTTTTTTATTTTTAGAACTAAGGAAGTCTCCGGTGTTGTTAAGATTAAGTTGTGTAAATCTAGGTAAGATTTTAGTTATATTAAAGCGTCTATCCCAAGTAGTCCGTCAAAATAATTATGGAATCTAAATACTAGAAACGTTAAGTTCCCAGATTTTTTTGAATTCCTTGGATATTGGAATAATAGCTTTTTTTTGGCTATTTTATATTTGTTTAGAACTGTAGTAATAGTGATTGGTTGGCAATCGATTAATGATTTTTGTTCCGTATGTTCCGGATTTATAAAAGATGCTGATGCACCAGTGTCAATTAAAAATTTTAGTGATTTCCCATACGGAGATGATATATTAATATATGGTAATGTGTTTCTATGTTTGTTTATTTCTACGTATCCGGTGGATTTTGGGAGGCTAATGTAAAAAATTTTGTGAGTCGTCTATCATATCGTCATTGTTACCCTGTATTTCTTCATGATCGTTTTGAGAGGTTATGTTGTACATTTCTTTGTTTTTCGGCTGAGAGAATTTTGGATTTTGTGCGCGGAATGTTGTATTGGTGTTCCTAGTTGTTGTAGATCTGAAGTTAGTGTGTCCGAATCGACATCCATTGGTTCAGGTCTACTTGAATGTGAAAATCTACTCATTCTAGAGTTTGAATCTGAATTTTGATATTTATTGAAATTAGTATTTGGTCTGTAATTTTGGAAGTTAGCTCCTGAATAATTGGAATTTTGATTTTGGTAAGAGTACCTTTGTTGTTTAAAATATCCATTATTATAGAGTTTTTGAAGATTGTCTGTTTTCCTGAAGTTAGGCCCAAAAGTGTCTCTTTTTTGATAGAAAATATTTTGTTCTTTTAGACAAAGTGACAAA